>NW_028254760.1:0-137000 GCF_964263255.1 Lissotriton vulgaris
GGACTTTATCTAAGAACTCCCCCGCAAAATGGAGGTTGAACCTGCCCTGGTAGTACCATCTTACCAGGGTGGGGTAAGAAGCCTACGATGAAGCATGTCACATGACGTGGGTGAGATGTCTCTATCCAGAACAACTGGTTTTGGTTTCATAGCCTAGAGCAGCTAACACAGAACAAAAAGTATTGTTTCGTATTGTTACTGTGCCCGGTACCTTTGTGTTTGGGGGTGTTTAGTGTGTGTCACAGCCCCTGCAACTAGGGCGTCCATCCAAGTGATGGAGCAAGGTTTCATACGTACAGAAACTTGCTGGGACTTAGTCCTCTCGAAATAACCTATAATTAATTAATCAACATGTTTTGTCTATTAATATTTGCATTACACAACATATTTAGTATCTAGGGGAAGCTTACCTATGTGCTTTTACTAACAGTAACTTAAGTGTCATAAAATGGCTGCCGAGAACGCGGGAACTTTACTGCGCATGCGTCCGCCACATCTACGTGGTGTGACGTACCTCTGTTTTAGTGGGAACTTCTTGCTTCTGCGCACTAGTGCCAAGATGGCCGCTTCATGCTTACTCATACTAATGCATATGCTGCTGCTTGTACTAAACTCTGTTCGTTTTGCCTAACTATTAATGCTATAGTATAAATAAAGTAATGGGTTAGAATAGAGATAAGTGGTATATAGTGCATTCATTTATTTTTGTATTCTAATGTGTCTTTCTTTGACTTTGTTAATAGCTCGTATTTGGGCCCGAGGGTGACATGAACAGCCATATTGAAACCCAATCTGCGCATGTCTACCGAACTCTGAGAAACCTTGAACAGTGGCATTGAACTGATGCCAGTGACTTTCTTTCCGCTAATGCGCATGGGAAAACCTCAACCCGAACCTGGGAAAGGAAGAAGAATTGCAACTTTATAAAACTTTGTATAATAAAAATGAAATAATATTGGTGGGCGGAATAAAGACATGGGAAAATAAATTGTGGGCGGAAACTTTGATCAACTATATTGAATTGAAATGATCTCATCTTAGTAGCATGGTGTGATGACCTCTCCTCGTCCTTTTGACCAATCACTGAAGGAGAACACATAGATTTGCAACATTTAGGGATGGTACACTGCTCTGAGAATAGTATAACAAAGGTGGGCTTAGATAGAGAAATTGTCCGACTTGTCCGAGTAGCTGACCTGTCACTGACCCAACGCATGCTATAGGAGATCGAGAGTAGAGGTGCTGGCGGAGCATTCTGTCAGAAGAATCGAGATTTGCTGAGGGAGAATTATCGATTACCCAGTCAGGGTACCAAATTGGCATAGAGAGAGGGATGTAACGCTGGTTGCACTTAGCAGAGGTCACCTGTCCTGATCTGCACCTGTCCTGTCCCATGGGCACCTGATTTGTGGGGAGCCCTGTTTTTGCCCCAGCCAGGATTAGTCCTTGCACCATTTTAGGTAAATATAATCCAAGTAGTATGTCCTCATGCTAATTCCCTTTCTCACCCTTACCAGGTACCAAGGTCTAAAGGTGTTACTGTGATTTCTTGCAAACTTTATGTCCTATTAATCATTTTATTACTTGTAAAATTTATGGTCACTGTAATTTGGACAGACACTCACAGAAACTTGCATAGATAAAGTGTTTAAAACTTCTCCTGAGTCTGTGGGTATTTCAGGAAAGGTAAATTATTAGACTAATTGCTTATTATTCTAACTCCTTTTCGATCCCTAGGACTTATAGCATAGGGGACAAGGATTGGTAAGTCATGGTTTACAGGTATAAGTCCGAAAAGGACTGAAAGTGCTGATTGGCAATAGTAGAAAGCAGGACTGCTGGTCAAAGTGTGAATGTATATGGGCCCAGGTGAGTATGTTAAATTGAGCTAGTGGTCCCCCACGCCATCACAAGAGCATCTGCCTCCTCTAATGTGTATATCCCCCTAACACATCCTCAGCAGAAGCACTTTCACAACCACTTCGGGTCACCCAGAGAAACCTACCCATGAGGTGGGTATTTGCCCAAGCTCAAATCCCTTCGTCTCTGCTACCAAGAACCAGCCACCCCTCTACCTCGCTTCACCATTCAAATCTCTTTTAATGCACAATTCAACCCACATTGCCACTGTTTAAGTCATGGTGGGTCTACTTTTACCCTTTAACTTTGAATTTGAGAAGCCCAAACTCCTAGTAGAAAACATAGTTCCAGAGCCGTGTACTCTCATTCTGATAAAGAGACTTACGAGCAAATCCAAGGTATAACTCAAGACTTCCATCGGGACTACACTGTGACCGTCATCCAGAGCTATGCCATTGGTCCCCTTTCTTATGGCCACACCCTCAATCGTGCCCCATCGTCTTCCACCCATCAAGAGCTTTTATCGCAGACCATGTTAACTTACAAGACACTTGCGTCAATGTTTCCATAATTGTGGGCCATGACAAACTTTGATCCACTAGAGACAGTGATATAATTTACTTCCAGCTCCCATCTTTCTACCAACTAACTTGGCACATCCATGATCTTTGCTACCTCACCTAACAGGACATCTGACCAACCAAGACTCAACTGCTTGGTAGACAATAACCAAGTCATAGTCGGCTGCCTTAAAGGTTCTCACCTCCCCAATGTCTAAACTCTGCTGGAGTAAAACTATGCTGGTGACGGTGGTAAAGATTTCTAGACATTTATATTTTTGTGCATCATTAATAATGTGCGGAATGTATTTTCACACTTGATTACGCATTAACACACTCATACAGTACTATTGCTTTCTAAACAAATTTTCTGTGATGTGTAGAAATGTGGTTATCTGATGTATGTTAATTTGGCCTCAGGTTAGGGATAGAACGCCATCTTTTCCAAGATGGAGGTCACTCCTGTCACTCATGTCTTTCCTCTCCTGCCCATGTCTTTCCACTCACTTTCTGCAGGACAGTCAAAACTGGAATGTACTGGTTTATTTCCACTGTCGTTGTTTATGCTGCTCTTGATGAACTTCCTCAACTCAGTCACAAACTGCAATCACCTCAAGGTCCCTCCATTGGTTCACTCTGCCCTGTTCATTCATATAACACTCTGTGAAGACAATGCCACCAACCCATGGGCTTCTCCATGGTTCCTCTTCCACTGGAACGAGACAAAGCATCGACCTCCGAGATCACACCTTTGCCATGACCGATGTATTCATTTGTGTATATATATATATATATATATATATATATATATATATATATATATATATATATATGAACCCAATCCTGTGTTCACATACTTCCGAAAAACAGGCACCGACTCCGTGGGATTCTTAATCGAGGGTCTTTATTTGCAAAAGACTTTTTTGCAGACATTCCAACACACAGTATTCCGATTTTGCTTGAGGCCTTCTGGTCGCCAAGTCCATTGGATCTACCTTCGTCTTAGACACAGAGTCAACCACCAACTTCTCCCCACCTCCTTATCCCTGACCAATGAAACACGTCCAGCTCCAACCCGTGCAACACTTGCCGATGGCCATAAGCTGTGATCACCTCTTGGAACAGTCTTTTGCAGTATCCCTTGGCCCTAGCGATGGCAACGAAAGAAAAAACAAAACAACTCTACGCTGTCTGGTGATCTGTCCCTTCCCATCACTACACAGTACTGAACCCCTCAAATATGGAGCAGGGGAACCCCCATCCCTTGGGCATGACCACCTCCACCACCATCATGATGCTTTCATTGGCTGTGACTTGCCTCTCCTTCATGGAGGTCCAACACTTTCCCAAGGGCCCCGTCTAATGGGATGCAGTGGACGCTCTCCGCCTTGCTCTGATCTTCTTCTTGTGTCTGTCTGTCCACACCTCGGGCCTTTGCTGTGCCAACAAAATAATGCATGACCCTCTCCTTCACTTTTCCGCAAACCTTTTTGTCCCCTTCCTGTCCAGTTAGCCCCAACTTTTTTTGAACCCAGGCTGGCTTACCCAATGTGAACTGTTTGAAATAGCCCCCTACAGTAATCCTCTCAACCGACCACCTTGGTATCGCATCCGACTTACAGATCTGTTCTAAGCACTGAACCTGCCGGCCACCGTAGGACTTCGTCCCTTGATCTTGCCCAGCGGGCATCCTGCAAACCCATGTATTTCTTTACATTTTGCCTCCACCAATTCGAATATCAGTGAAAGGGCAGTGCCACGGGGGCACATGCTTGTCATCTGTACATCTGACACAAGGCTTTTGTGTGCCATTCCTGGCACACACAACTCCATTACAAACCACCCACAACACTCCGACCTCGTAGTCCTAGAAAAGGTAAGCGTATGTATGTAAGTATTTCATGTAACCTCAACCTAACTTCAGAGGCAGCACATATTCAGCACTGTTCATCTACCAGCCTCACTGTTTGTGGTGTGAGGGAAATTAAAGCAGTCCCCCTGCAAAGGCTCTTTCCACAAAAGTTCAGTAGTTCCTCTTTCGTGAATGTTAGTGAGGCAAGAGTTAGTGTGCAGCTCCTTGTGAACAGCAGGGAATGCTGGGAGACGTAGGAGTTAGCTTGCAGCTCCCCATTAACAGCAGGGAATGCAGGGAGATGCAGGGGTTAGCTTGCAGCTCCCCATGAACAGCAGGGAATGCTGGGAGACGCAGGAGTTAGCTTGCAGCTCCCCATGAACAGCAGGGAATGCAGGGAGATGCAGACATTAGCTTGCAGCTCCTCATGAACAGCAGGGAATGCAGGGAGATGCAGGGGTTAGCTTGCAGCTCCCCATGAACAGCAGGGAATGCAGGGAGATGCAGGGGTTAGCTTGCAGCTCCTTGTGAACAGCAGGGAAGGTGGGAGATGCAGGGGTTAGTTTGCAGTTCCTTGTGAGCTGCAGTGAAGAGAAGGAAACACTGGGAGATGTGAGTTAGCTTGCAACTCCTTCTGAACAGCAGGGAAGGCAGGAGATACAGGGGTAAGCTTGCAGCTCCTTGTGAACAGCAGAGAAGGCGGAAGATGCAGGTGTTAGCTTGCAGCTCCCCATGAACAGCAGGGAATGCTGGGAGACATAGGAGTTAGCTTGCAGCTCCCCATGAACAGCAGGGAATGCAGGGAGATGCAGGGGTTAGCTTGCAGCTCCTTGTGAACAGCAAGGAATGCGGGGGGATGCAGGGGTTAGTTTGCAGTTCCTTGTGAGCTACAGTGAAGAGAAGGGAACACAGGGAGATGTGAGTTACCTTGCAGCTCCTTGTGAACAGCAGGGAATGCTGGGAGATGTGAGTTTGCTTGCAGCTCCTTGTGAACAACAGGGAAGGCAGGGAGATGCGGGGGTTAGCTTGCAGCTCCTTGTGAACAGCAGGGAATTGGGGGAGGGATGCAGGGGTTAGCTTGCAGCTCCTTGTGAACAGCAGGGGGTGCTGAGAGATGTGAGTTAGCTTGCAGCTTCTTGTGAACAGCAGGGAAGGTGGAGAAATACAGGGGTTCGCATGCAACTCCTTGTGAACAGTAGTGAATGCTAGAAGATGCAGGAGTTAGATTGCAGCTCCCTGTGAACAACAGTGAATGCTGGGAGATGCACGAGCTCGCTTGCAGATCCTTGTAAACAGAAGGAATGTGGGGAGATGCAGGGATTAGCTTGCAGCTCCTTGTGAACAGCAAGGAATGCGGGGATTGTAGGGGTTCGGTTGCAGCTCCTTGTGAACAGCAGAGAATGCTGGGACATGTGCGTTAACTTGCAACTCCTTGTGAACAGCAGGGAAGGTGGGAGATGCAGGGGTTAGCTTGCAGCTCCTTCTGAACATGAGGGCATGCCGGGAGATGCAGGTGTTAGCTTGCAGTTTTCTTGTGAGCTGCTAAAAATGTGGAGATAGGCAGGGGTGAGTTTGCAGCTCCCTGTGAACAGCAGGAAATGCGGGGAAATGCAAAAGGTAGCTTGCAGATCCTTGTTAACAGCAGGTAGGGCAGGGAGATGCAGGGGTTAGCTTGCAGCTCCCTGTGAACAGCCTGGAAATGCGGGGAGATGCAGGAGTTAGCATGCAGCTCCCTGTGAACAGCATGGAATACTGGGAGATGCAGGAGTAAGTGTGCAGCTCCTTATGAGCAACAGGGAATGCTGGGAGATGCAGGAGTTTGATTGCAGCTCCTTGTGAACAGCAGGGAATGCTGGGAGATTCAGGGGTTCGTTTGCAGCTCTCTGTGAAGAACAAGCAGGGAATGATGGGAGATGCAGACGTTAGCTTGCAGCACTTTGTGAACAGCTAAGAATGCAGTTAGATGCAGGAATTAGCTTTCAGCTCCTTGTGAACAGAAGGGAATGCTGAGAGATATGAGTTAACTTGCAGCTCCTTGTGAACAACAGGGAAGGTGGGAGATGGGGGGAGGGGGTTAGCTTGCAGCTCCTTGTGAACAACAGGGAAGGTGGGATATGCGGGGGTTAGCTTGCAGATCCTTGTGAACAGCAGGGGATCCTGGGAGATGTGAGTTAGCTTGCAGCTCCTTGTGAACAGCAGGGAAGTTGGAGAGATGCGGGGGTTTGCATGCAACTCCTTGTTAACAGTAGTGAATGCTGGGAGATGCAGGAGTTAGATTGCAGCTCCCTGTGAACAACAGTGAATGCTGGGAGATGCCAGAGCTAGCTTGCAGAAGTAATGTGGGGAGGTGCAGGGCTTAGCTTGCAGCTCCTTGTGAACAACAAGGAATGCGGGGATTGCAGGGGTTCGGTTGCAGCTCCTTGTGACCTACAGGGAATGCCGGGACATGTGAGTTAACTTGCAGCTCCTTGTGAACAGCAGGGAAGGTGGGAGATGCAGGTGTTAGCTTGCAGCTCCTTCTGAACAGCAGGGCATGCCGTGAGATGCAGGTGTTAGCTTGCAGTTCCTTGTGAACTGCTAAAAATGTGGAGAAAGGCAGGGGTTAGTTTGCAGCTCCTTGTGAACAGCAGGAAATGCGGGGAAATGCAAAGTTAGCTTGCAGCTCCTGGTAAACATCAGGGAATGCAGGGAGATGTAGGAGTTAGATTCTCCCTGCGAACAGCATGGAATGTTGACAGATGCAGGAGTTAGTGTGCAGCTTCCTGTGAACAGCAAGGATGCTGTGATATGCATGACTTAGCTTGCAGCTCCTTATGAACAGTATGGAATGCTGGAATGATGCAGGAGTTAGTGCACAGCTCCCTATGAACAGCAGGGAATGCTGGGAGAAACAGGAGTTAGTGTGCAGCCCCCTGTGAAGACAGGAAAGCTGGGAATTGCAGGAGTTAGCTTGCGGCTCCTTGTGAACTGCAGGGATGCTGGGAGATGCAGGAGTTAGCATGCAGCTCCTTGTGACCAGCAGGGAATGCAGGGAGATGCACTAGTCAGCGTGCAGCTCCTTTTGAACAACAGGGAATGTTGGGAGATGCAGTAATTAGCATGCAGCTCCTTGTGAACAGCAGGAGCTGCTGGGAGATGCATGAGTTAGCTTGCAGTTTACTGTAAACAGTACAGAAAACTGGGATGATGCAGGAGTTAGCTTACAGCTCCTTATGAACAGTAGGGAATGCTGGGAGATGTAATGTAATGTAATGTATAGGCATTTATATAGCGCACTACTTACCCGGAGGGTCCCAAGGCGCTTCGACCGCTGCGAAACCCTTCCTGGCTTCCCTGAGAGATGGTCCCTTAATGGGTATCTCCAGGGTGAGACCAGGCATCCCCGGCGGTCTGGTGGGGCCGTTAGTGAAGATAAGGCAAGCTAATGCACAGAGTTGCCGAGTGTGATCGCTGATCAGAGTGGGCACCGAGGCGAGAGAATTATCGAGTCCGCTGACCCTGGTCCAGAAACCTGCCGCGCCGGGAATCGAACCCTGGTCCCGGGCCGTCCTCTGCTCTCGGGTCTGCCGCCTCTAACCAGTGAGCCACACTACTTCACTCTGCAGGAGTTAGTGTGCAGCTCCCTGTGAAGACATGGATGCTGGGAGTTGCAGGAGTTAGCTTGCAGCTCCTTGTGAACTGCAGGGGATGCTGGGAGATGCAGGAGTTAGTGTGCAGCTCCTTGTGAACAGCAGGGAATGTGGGGAGATGCACAAGTCAGCATGCAGCTCCTTGTGAACAACAGGGAATGCTGGGAGATGCAGGAGTTAGCCTGCAGCTCCTTGTGAACAGCAGGGAATACTGGGAGATGCAGGAGTTAGCCTGCAGCTCCTTGTGAACAGCAGGGGCTGCTGGGAGATGCAGGAGTTAGCTTGCAACTCCCTGTGAACAACAGGGAATGCTTGGAGATTCAGGAGTTAGCGTGCAGCTCCCTGTGAACAGCAGGGACTGCTCAGAGGTGCAGGAGTTAGTTTGCAGCTCCTTGTGAACAGCAGGGAAAGCTGTGAGATGCAGAAGTTAGCTTGCAGCTCGTTTTGAACAGCAGGGAATGCCGGGAGATGGAGGGGTTAGCTTGCTGCTCCTTGTTAACAGCAGGGAATACTGGGAGATGCAGGAGTTAGCGTGCAGCTCCTTGTGAACAGCAGGGGATGCTGGGAGATACAGGAGTTAGAATGCAGCTCCTTGTGAATAGCAGGGAATACTGGGAGATGCAGGGGTTAGCTTGCAGCTCCTTGTGAACAGTAGGGAATACTGGGAGATGCATGAGTTGAATCTCTGACAGAATATCGAGAGACAGGATATCGACAGACAAAATATCGACACTGAAATATCGAAGGCAAGTATATCGACACCCTATCTACAACATGGTAAGTACAAAAATATTGACACTAAAATATCGATGTTAAAAATATTGTAAATAAAAATATTGTTTTTTGTGATAAAAAAAGAAATATAAAGTAAATAATACTTTTATATAATTTAAACGTATGTAAAAATATTTTAGAATGTTCAAAATGAATAAATAATACAATATTAAACATTTAATTAAAATTAAACATACAATATGTAATATATATTTAATTAATTATAATATTTATTATTTTTTTAATTAATTTAAAAATATTACCAAATACTATAAATTACAAATACATCAACACTCATAAAATAATAACATAAATAATAATAAATATTTATATTTAATACATAAAAACAATGAAATATACTTTCAATATTAAAAAATTTAATTAAACAAAACATTATGTAACATAATAAAAATATTATATAATACATAAATAAATATAAATAATATTGGATAGCGTAAGGCTAAAAATTACTATTCAAGCTCCATAGGGTGCAACAGTAGGGAAAGTGTTGGATAGCGGATAGGTAAAAATTACTATTCCAACTCCAAAGGGTGCAGCAGTAGGGAAAGAGTTGGATAGCGTAAGGGTAAAAATTACTATTCCAACTCCAAAGGGTGCAGCAGTAGGGAAAGCGTTGGATAGTGTAGGGTGTAAAATTACTATTCCCACTCCAGAGAGCGCAACAGTAGGGAAAGCGTTGGATAGCGGGTGGGTAACAGGGGCGTAGCTAGAGCTTGTGGAGCCCGGGGCTATCCCTCAGATTGCCACCCCTTGGGGGTGGGGGGGCTGGGGAAAAAGGATGGTGAGCACTTGAAAGATGTCCGAGAGACACTTAGTATTGCTGTTAATAGTTACCTAGATCATGCAAGTTACATGCACATACATGACACGGTCATAGGCTACACAGTTGATTACCTTCTCTTATTCATAGCCAACCTAAAGACATCGATGCATAGGTTTCTATGTATCTCTATGGTCAACAGGCATTTCTCTTAGCTCTGGATTTATTAAACAAAATCAATTATTTACCCCTTCCCTAACTGGACACCAGCCCTGGATTTGAATTGCCCCTTCCAAAAATTCGTACAGGCCGTCTTGGAAAAATGCATGCTGTTGCCTTTGGCTTGAAGTGGGCAAGATACAAAGCACTCATGGACACTCTTCTTTTATTTTATGGGACAGGCAATATTATGCAAGTGGCTCACCTTTCCTAGATTTATCAATTTTTTGGACAAAATAGAACATTCTGGGTCCCTGAAGACTTTTGTTTCATAAACTAGATGCAGTAGTCCATTCACATTTTGCTACAGGACGGGATCTCCCCATTTTTTCATTGGTGACTCCATACACTATACAAGAGGACTATGACAGATGAAGCACCCTCGCTGATATGCAAAAGTACTACTGGAAATCCCAGCTGGTGGCATTGAATGAATGAGCTTTATCCCCTTTGCAGGAATCCTTCCTTCTTAACGATTGACCAATACACTTAAGGGACAGGGGGATATTTGAGAGGAGTTATAGTGGACAGCTACCACTTGAGATACCAAATCTCGAAAAACATATTTTAGGCATAGAACATTGCCACAAGGACATCAGGATGGCATGGTCTCATCACAATGGAAAGCCTGTTTTAGGATAGTATTCTCCTGAAAGATTTAAAGTAATCTGGGCAGTTTTGCAGATAGGACATGATAGATGCATATTTCGAAGTTGGCAGTTGTAAGGGGGACATGAAGCCATTGCAACATTCTGTGTGCCGGCCTCTCTCTCTCGAACAGATCCATGCATTTTGATACATGAAACTCAAACCTGCCCTAGAAAAATACACTGACAAGTGTCATAATGGGCTGCTCCCCATTAGAATAGCAAACTGGGTGGGCTAGAACAGTCGGGAATTTAACTAGGTTCAGGAGGTTAGGAAGCACACCATGCTGGCCCAGTCACTCACAAAATGCGGGAGGTGTAGCTTTGATCCCCGCACCCAAGCCCCTGATACCAGCCCCGAGCCTATCATCAAAGCAGCTTTACTGAATTGTAGATCACTGCGCAAACATGCGCTGGAAATCTACCACTTGATTGACGAGCTGAATCTTAACATCCTTTTCTTAACGGAAACCTGGTTGGATGAATACTCGGATCCGGACATTATTCAGGCTTTACCTAACGGATACTCTATATCCAGGTTAGATAGAAAGGACGGTAGAGGTGGTGGCATTGCCATTATTACTAGAGCACCTCTCGTCTGCTCCCTTGCACACATACAGGTTGATCATAGTGAAGCTGGCATCTTTACTATCAACACTGGTCCCAATCAATCGATCTCTGGTATCCTGATATATCGACCACCGGGTAGATTATATGACTTCACTTCCACCCTCATGGAGGCGGTCACCCATATGGCATTAAGGAAATCTAAACTGTTAGTTCTGGGAGATCTTAATGCTCACTTTGATGATCATCTAGATAAAGATGCAGCGGACATTCGTATGGAACTGCAATCGGTTCAATTTGACCTTAAAAATAAAGAACCCTCACACCAACTAGGACATTTGTTAGACCCCGTCTTTGGTAACTGGCTGGGAGTGCATACTACTGATCCTATACCCATACCCTGGTCGGATCACTATATTATCCCCATTTCAGTTCAAATTGACAAAACTGAGCTTTTTCGTCAGCAATCTCTGAGTTACAAACGCAGGAAATGGAAGAATTTTACTTTAGACTCCTTCACTCAAATTGTCCAAGATGAAGGTCCTCCGAAAGGAGCTGACTGTGAGGCTGCCAATGAAAATTTAAACAATATCGTCACTAAGGCTCTGGACATAACAGCCCCCAGCCGCACCATGTCCAATGCTAGGAGGTCTAAGAAAACTGCTCCTTGGTTCGGACAAGAACTACAGACCCTGAAAACGGCCTGTAAGAAACTTGAGAGAGCCTGGCGCCATAATTTCTGTGCAGATATAAAAACACAGTATAAAACAGCACAGAAAGAATACAACAAAGCCGTTCGCCTGGCAAAAGCGGAGCATTATCATATTCGTATCACGGAAGCAGCCAACTCCTCTAGGGAACTGTTTCAAATATATAAGGAGATATCCATAGTGGAGATGTCTTCCTCCACCCAAAATGACTCAGTGGAATCATGCAATAACATTGCTCAGTATTTTGCTGGTAAAATTAGTAAAATCTATACCAGCTTCTCTAATCAGGGAGCCCCGGCCGCAGATTTTGCTGAAAATGAGAAAATTGTAAACACGCCGGTCTGTCTCAAAGCTTTTGAAGTTCCCTCCCAGGAGACGCTGTCCAAGATGTGCAACAAGATCAAATCAGGATCGCCCCGAGACCCGGCTCCACCAAAAATTTTAGCTGAAGCTTTTTCAGTACTGGAACCTCACCTGAGGCATCTACTACTAACTTCTTTTTCAACCTCTTGTCTCCCGGAGGAATGGAAACAGGCAATAGTGCTACCCATTAAGAAAAAGCCCAACATCAGTTTGGACGTAATGGATAATTTACGACCTATATCCCTGCTACCGTATGTGGCCAAGTTGGCGGAGAAAATCGCTAACACCCAACTGATAGAACATCTTGAGACCCATAATGTTCTCCATAAATCCCAGTCGGGTTTTAGATCAGGTTTCTCAACGGAGACAGCTCTCCTGAGGGCCACAGAAACCCTACGTGAGGGAGCAGATGAGGGAAAGACAATGGCCCTCATCATGCTTGATCTCAGTGCCGCCTTTGACACTATAGCACACTCCATCTTGCTACAGTGTCTAAACAAAGCGGGAGTCACCAATAAGGCACTGGGATGGCTGAAGGCTTTTTTGCTAAATAGAAGCTTTCAAGTCCAAAGGGGGAGTTTTCTCTCCGATAGGGTGAGGCTTGAGCAGGGGGTTCCTCAGGGCTCTGCCCTGAGTCCCACCCTGTTTAATCTATACATGGCCCCACTGGCAGAGGTAGTGCAGTCGTTCGGCGTGGATCTTGTATCCTACGCCGACGACACGCAACTTCTCATATCTCTGACCCAAGCCCCCTCCAAGGAAGCCGATAACTTCAATGCCTGTATGACTAAACTTGCCACATGGATGAACGACCACTGTCTGAAACTTAACGGGACTAAGACAGAGGTCCTCATCATGGGAGGCAATGAGGCTAAATGGACGACTGAGTGGTGGCCCAGTTGCCTTGGTCCTTTGCCCTTCCCCTCTCGAGAGGCGAAGAATCTGGGTGTGTGGGTGGACAATAAATTGTCCTTTGATAGCCATATAAGAAAAACGGTGGGCAAATGCTTTGGGGTGATGAAAACTTTGAACCGCACCCTTGACCTGTTACCCATCAACTCCAGGCGTACCATGACGCAAGCACTGATAACGTCCCGTATTGATTACGGAAACGTGCTGCTCATGGGCACATCTGAGAAAAATATTAAAAAGCTACAGGTGTTACAGAATTCGGCAGCTCGACTGGTCCTAAGGCTCCCTCGCCGAGCTCCATCACGCCCCTCCCTCGAAGCCCTTCACTGGCTGCCTATCAGAAAGAGGATTGATTTTAAAGCTATGCTTTGGTGCCATAAAATAATTCATCACAGAGCACCGGCTTACATGTCGGACTTGGCTTCTGTCTATGAACCTAGCAGGTCGCTTAGATCTAAAGGTATGAGTCTGCTTAGAACCACATGCCCCAAAAAAGCTAGAATGGGAGGCAGATCTTTCCGAACTTTAGCTGCCAGGAAATGGAACCTTCTTCCTTTGGATATCAGGATGGAGAATAATGAAGTCCTGTTTAGGAAGAAATTGAAAACCTGCCTCTTTACTTGGTGATGGGTTTTCCTCTACACCTTTGTACACTCTCTCCACAGCGCGGGGACACGCCGGGAGGCGTCACCAGGCGCTCTACAAACTCCTTTAAATAAAAAAAAAAAAAGGACAGTGGGACACATCCACATGTGGCGGAGACCGAGCGAGAGATGGAGTAAAGTGATCCACTACGGGATCCCTGAGATATTAGCGGTGAAAAATTAGTTGGATAGAAATGTGTTCCTTGTCTTTAGGTCTAATGTGCTACTATTATAATAGCACAGTTCGGTGAGGAGCGTTTTGGATGTAAAGGTACTCCGGTCTTCCTAGTCCCGAGTCCACAGGAGCAATATTTATCAAGGCCCGGTCCTGACGTTCACGTAGGCACTCTTTATCAGGCAGGCCACCTCTGAACCTGCAGCTGTGTCCTGAGATGCGGAGCTGAGTTTCTGGCTCATCTTCACAGAAGCATGTGACTTTCCTAAGGACAAGCCTGATAGAGGTCACAGGAATTCTCTCTAATCAAGAACTAATACAGGTGCAAAAAGTTAAAAGGACTCTGAAAGGGATATATATATCCTGGCATGCACCCTCCTGCGCTGATACACAAACATCACATGCTCGCTTCTCTCCCACAACTCCAACTAACTTGTATTCTCATTCACCTCAGCACCACCCCGCCATTCAAGTGAGGATAGCGTGGTGGACGGACTCACAATAAGCCAACAACCGACTGTCACCTTGAACCCCTTTCGGACTAAGTAAGACTAGAGACACATTGAGCTCAGTGCCCTGGCTTGACCCCTGCTGAAAACGAATCCTACACAGGGAAGCGGGCCATAACTCACGTGAGGGGGACTCACCATTTCTACTGCAAGTGTCTTATTGCTTTACCTCCTCCCAACATTTAGAGCTGCTCTCAGTCCAAATGTCCACATTAAGCCGTGTGTTTAAATTAAATGCCAATAATACTCTCTCACCTCTTTGTCTGAATTTGCTGCCTGACTGTGCCTGAAGTACAACTTGCAACTATAATGAAGCACTGCCCGCCTCCTCACCTCAACACGACGAGAGCGTAGCAGTGGGCGCGTAACGCATCACTGCTACGTTCTGATCGCGAGGGAGGGCTGGGCAAAAATTTCCATACAGGGCTGTCATTGGTAGCGCTCGTGCGCGCCACTAGTAATTGACGGCCCTGGCTGGACTGGGCGGCAGCCGCGGCACTGGAGGTCCGTTGCGGCCGTGGCCGCCTTAATAATTTTATTTAGGACACTTGTGTTTGTTCGAATCACGATTCTTTCCCCAAAAAATGATAAAGGCCGCAACGGACCTCCAGTCACAGTGCCGCCTCAAAAATGATGCCGCCTGGGGCGGACCGCCCCCCTCGCCCCCCCTAGCTACGCGGCTGGTGGGTAAAAATTACTATTCACACTCCAGTGAGTGCAACAGTAGGGAAAGCGTTGGATAGCGTACGGGTAAAAATTACTATTCCCACTCCAGTGGGTGCAACAGTAGGGAAAGTGTTGGATAGCGGGTAGCTAAAAATGACTTTTCCCACTCCAATGAGTGCAACATTAGGGAAAGTGTTGGATAGCGTAAGGGTAAAAATTACTATTCCAACTCCAAAGGGTGCAACAGTAGGGAAAGCATTGGATAGTGTAGGGAGAATAATTACTATTCACACTCCAGAGAATGCAACAGTAGGGAAAGCGTTGGATAGCGGGTGGGTAAAAATAACTATTCCCACTCCAGAGAGTGCAACAGTAGGGAAAGCGTTGGATAGCAGCTGGGTAAAAATTACTATTCCCACTCCAGTGAGTGCAACAGTAGGGAAAGCGTTGGATAGCGTAAGAGTATAAATTACTATTCCAACTCCAGTGAGTGCAACAGTAGGGAAAGCTTTGGATAGCGTAAGGGTAAAAATTACTATTCCAACTCCAAAGGGTGCAACAGTAGGGAAAGCGTTGGATAGTGTAGGGAGTAAAATGACTATTCCCACTCCAGAGAGTGCAACAGTAGGGAAAGCGTTGGATAGCGTACGGGTAAAAATGACTATTCCCACTCCAGTGGGTGCAACAGTAGGAAAGGTGTTGGATAGCGGGTAGGTAAAAATGACTATTCCCACTCCAATGAGTGCAACATTAGGGAAAGCATTGGATAGCGTAAGGGTAAAAATAACTATTCCAACTCCAAAGGGTGCAACAGTAGGAATGCGTTGGATAGCGTAGGGGGAAAAATTACTATTCACACTCCAGAGAGTGCAACAGTAGAGAAAACATTGGATAGCGGTGGGTAAAAATAACTATTCCCACTCCAGAGAGTGCAACAGTAGGGAAAGCGTTGGATAGCGTAAGGGTAAAAATTACTATTCCAACTTCAAAGGGTGCAACAGTAGGGAAAGCGTTGAATAGTGTAGGGAGTAAAATTACTATTCCCACTCCAGAGAGTGCAACAGTAGGGAAAGCGTTGGATAGCGTACGGGTAAAAATGACTATTCCCACTCCAGTGGGTGCAACAGTAGGAAAAGTGTTGGATAGCGGGTAGGTAAAAATGACTATTCCCACTCCAATGAGTGCAACATTAGGGAAAGCATTGGATAGCGTAAGGGTAAAAATAACTATTCCAACTCCAAAGGGTGCAACAGTAGGAAAGCGTTGGATAGCGTAGGGGGAAAAATTACTATTCACACTCCAGAGAGTGCAACAGTAGAGAAAACATTGGATAGCGGTGGGTAAAAATAACTATTCCCACTCCAGAGAGTGCAACAGTAGGGAAAGCGTTGGATAGCAGCTGGGTAAAAATTACTATTCCCACTCCAGTGAGTGCAACAGTAGGGAAAGCGTTGGATAGCGTAAGAGTATAAATTACTATTCCAACTCAAGTGAGTGCAACAGTAGGGAAATTGTTGGATAGCGTAAGGGTAAAAATTACTATTCCAACTCCAAAGGGTGCAACAGTAGGAAAGCGTTGGATAGCGTAGGGGGAAAAATTACTATTCCCACTCCAGAGAGTGCAACAGTAGGGAAAGCGTTGGATAGCGGGTGGGTAATAATTACTATTCCCACTCCAGTGAGTGCAACAGTAGGGAAAGCGTTGGATAGCGTACGGGTAAAAATTACTATTCCCACTCCAGTGGGTGCAACAGTAAGGAAAGCTTTGGATAGCGTAGGGGGAAAAATTACTATTCCAACTCCAAAGGGTGCAACAGTAGGGAAAGCTTTGGATAGCGTAGGGGGAAAAATTACTATTCCAACTCCAAAGGGTGCAACAGTAGGGAAAGCGTTTAATAACATAGATTTTTATTTTAACATACTTCTAAATAATGTTTATATTTGAAATAATGTATAATTAATTTTCTAAATACATCAACATCAATAAAAAACAAGTAATAATTATAAAACCAATTACATTTGAATAATTAATTGACAATAAATTAAAAACAAACACCAATAAATAATAATTATTAAATATTACTCACCAAATAATAAATATTAAAGAATAAATTATTTATCATAACAATAAAATATTATTTAAATGTAAATCAATATTAAAAATGTAAATACATTATACAAATTAATATTTAAAAAAAATATTTAACAATTAATTCATTAATTTTTCTAGTTATTACAAAATATTTACAAATTACAAATATTAATTGACAATTTTAAAAATAATTATCTATTAAAATAATGAATTACCAATTAATAATTATTTAATACATTAATTATCCATAACAAAAAATGTATAAATAATTAAATATTTACAATAAAATTACTTTCCACCCAATACCCCTATAAACCCACAACACGCTCCGGTACTAAAACATAACATTTAATAAAAATTTACATTAATTACCAATTAAATAATTAATTTTTCAATTAAAATAATTATTTGCCAAATAATAATTAATTACAAAATAAATTATACATAAAAAATATGTTATTAATTACAATTAAATTACTTCCCACCCTATTCCCCTATAAACCCACAACCCGCTCCAGTACTAAAACATAACATTTAATTAAAATTAATATTAATTACCAATTAAATAATTAATTTATCAATTAAAATAATTAATTGCCAATTAATAATTAATTACAAAATAAATTATACATAAATAAATATTTTATTAATTACTATTAAATTACTTCCCACCCTATTCCCCTATAAACCCACAACCTGCTCCGGTACTAAAACATAACATTTAATTAAAATTAACATTAATTACCAATTATATAATTAATTTATCAATTAAAATCATTAATTGCCGATTAATAATT
This sequence comes from Lissotriton vulgaris, assembly GCF_964263255.1. Taxonomy (NCBI): domain Eukaryota; kingdom Metazoa; phylum Chordata; class Amphibia; order Caudata; family Salamandridae; genus Lissotriton; species Lissotriton vulgaris. The sequence continues at coordinate 17,758 of NW_028254760.1, forward strand.
AATTAAAAAATAAATTATAGATATGTGAACAGCAGGGGAGGCTGGGAGATGCAGGAGTTAGCGTGCAGCTCCTTGTGAACAGCCGGGGATGCTGGGAGATGCAGGAGTTAGCATGCAGCTCCTTGTGAACAGCAGGGAATACTGGGAGATGCAGGAGTTGGCGTGCAGCTCTGTGTGAACCGCAGGGAATTCTGGGAGATGCAGGAGTTAACGTGCAGCTCCTTGTGAACAGCAGGGGAGGCTGGGAAATGCAGGAGTTAGCGTGCAGCTCCTTTTGAACAGCAGGGGATGCTGGGAGATGCAGGGGTTAGCTTGCAGCTCCATGTGAACAGCAGGGTCGGCTGGGAGATGCAGGAGTTAGCCTGCAGCTCCTTGTGAACAGCAGGGTCGGCTGGGAGATGCAGGAGTTAGCCTGCAGCTCCTTGTGAACAGCAGGGGATGCTGGGAGATGCAGGGGTTAGCGTGCAGCTCCTTGTGAACAGCAGGGGAAGTTGGGAGATGCAGGAGTTAGCTTGCAGCTCCTTCTGAACAGCAGAGGATGCTGGGAGATGCAGGGGTTAGCTTGCAGCTCCTTGTGAACAGCAGGGAATACTGGGAGATGCAGGAGTTAGCGTGCAGCTCCTTGTGAACAGCAGGGGAAGTTGGGAGATGCAGGAGTTAGCTTGCAGCTCCTTCTGAACAGCAGAGGATGCTGGGAGATGCAGGGGTTAGCTTGCAGCTCCTTGTGACAGCAGGGGATGCTGGGACAGAGAGAACCTCTGGGGCAGCAGGCCTTCTCCATCCCAGCATATGCGGCCGGATGCGGCCCCCGCAGGGGCTCATCACAACGGGCGGCCCTTTAGTGCAATTTGGGCACACTCCAGCCACTGGCCAAGGGTTGGACTCAGGATTGAGTCCTTGGCCTTGGCGAGCTAGACGTGTTACTTCCGGCTGACAGAGGTCGGGGGAGGGTACTTATACCTCCCCCACCTCTCTGGCATCCTCTTTGCGCCAGACACACCGTCTCCCACCCTACCACGCACCCGGCATGGGGTTGGAAGGCAATGTATGTAGAATGTTGTAATGTTTTCTTTTTCGTTGTAGGCGGGGTTATAGGGCGATCTGGAAGCAGACGGGTACAGTAAGGTTACCTCTGCGGCAGACTGGTACAGTAAGGGTACCTCTGCGCGGCACAGTAAGGGTGCCAGAGCCAAAGACCAGGAGCCTCAGGGCAGGTTACTAGAAAACCGTGATGGTGCCCCGTTAGTCCGTCGGGCGCTTGGGGGCCTGACCAACCGGGGGTTTGCCCTGCTACGCTCCGCCCCGGAAATGGCGTGAGTAATACGAGGCCAACGTGTCACATAATCCGGAAGAGGATCAGCAAAGATGGAGCACTGTCTGGGTATCCCACAGTGCTGGCTCATCAGGCGGGCGGGGGCAGCATAGGTTGGTACAGCTGCTTGCCCTTGGATCGATCGTAAGATAACCCACCATATTGCATACTTTGTATGGAATAAACCTGCAGCAATATTTTCACAGAACAAAGTTGTCTTGGTGCATTTATTTATTCATGCATGCTCAGACGGTGGGTGGGGGTAAGTTGCCGATAATGGCACTACAGGTTACCAGTGTGCTTGCACTAAGACTCTTGGCCATTAAACCTTTACAGTTCCCATCACCCCCCTCCCCATAAAAATCTGCAAATATGGGAGACTAGGGAGACCCTCATCACATTCTGCATGGAGGGGCATTACGTTGCGTGACGACATTGACTGCCTGTGGCCTTTAGGCAGGGCTTTAAGTGGTATGAAAAACAGGGCTCTCTCAAAGGGGCGTGGCCAATGTAATTAAGGGCGTGGCTTAGAAACACGTAAGCTAAAAATCTGTCTTGAGCCCGACTTGTATTTTGTTGTTTCTGTCATTGCATCCAGATATATGTTTCAACAAGTAACGTCATACCTACAATATTTCATGACTATTGGCTTTGTCAATGGTTGTTAGTTGCCTAAGATAAATAAGCAGCAACTATGGCTTGTATATAATATTGAAAAAGCTTCTACTTGAAGCCCTGGTGACACCATGACAATGTTGCTGCTCCTGAGTTTCAAAAAGAGAAGGGAAATCCAGACAGAAAATTACCCTCTTTAAAGGATTTCCCTTCTCCTACAACGCTCACCTGGCATGACGCCATGCCGTACCTTCTCCACAAGTGAGAAGTTGAGCAGTGTGGGCAGCGCACATCGATGTGCCTGTTGTCACTGTAGTCCGGAAAACAACGGACCGCCTGAGCCAGGGCACAAAAGACCGCCTGAGCCAGGGCACAAAAGAGCCCGATACCGCTTCGAGGCTCCCTTTAAAAAACTGCCGGTGGTCAGCACCAGTGAGACCCGGCCCACTTAAAGCCCTGCCTTTAGGATATAAATTCGACACCTTGCTGGTTTTAAGTCAATCGTTCATTATTCTAAGGTGTACACACGGTAATTGCATCGGTCATTCCATGTACATTACTGCATCGGGCCAAAAAAATCTGGGGCCTTATTTATGAAGGCCTTGCGCCGCCGGTGCATCACTTTTAACATGGGAAAAAGTGACGCATCGGTGGCGCAAGGCTTTCATAAATGAGGCCCCTGATGCTTGCTGTTGAAATGCCGCATCCTTGGACGCCGAGCTCTGACGTCACTTCCTCTTGTGTTCTGGGGTGTTAGTGTGCGTTCCCCCTTGCACTCAGGGGGTGGCTGCCGCGGACTGGATCCGATCCAACACGTTCTTGTCGACAAGTGTGCGGAGCTCGTCCCCGCGCCATCAGCTCTTGTAATTACCAGAGTAACAATCCCTGGGAGCGGCAAACCCATTTGCGGTAACAATTTGCAAGCTGTCCCGGGGAGGCGGGGGCGGTGAGCGCGCCGGGATTGCTTCACATCTGGGCAGATGCTGCCGATTGTTCGACTAATAGATTCTGCCAATCACGAGCCCACGTTAGTGGGGCCCCCGCGAGACCTGCAGGGGAGGGGGACAGAGAAGGCCAGCAGGACAGGAGGGCTTCTGGGGATGAACGCCAGGGCTCCATGCCAGAGGGCCAGGGTCTGCCCCCAGTAGTCCCGACAGCCTTGTGATGTCAGAACTCACCTGTAACAGACTATTACAGTAGAGTAGTTATGGCATCTTATTTCAAGCGAGTAGTGATCTCTTAAAAAAGCAGCAGTAAGAACATTCGAGATGTGCGTTTATTACAGGAAAGTGGCGTTCGTTTTTTTCTATTCACTTTCTTGTATTTATCGCAAAAACTACAAGAAATACACACAGGTCACGAAGTTTTTACAAGATTTGGGCCGTCACCGGTATATTGGGACTGCTTAGGTGCTTTCATATTGCATCTAAGTGTAATTGGACTTTCTCTTGTGACTTGAGTCACAAGTGAGGAAAACTTGCACAAGGTAAACGCTTGTGCATAAAAACATAACACGTCACGATTGTGAGTTGTTTTGTTTCAGCGCCAACTAGTACTCGTGAGAGACGAAAAATACAGTGAAATAAATAAAGGCCATAAATCGAGAAATATGCGAAACTTCACTCCCCATAAGCTTTGCACACATAGTTTAAGTACACAGATAGCAAGTTTCTGTGTAGTATGTACAGATGAAATCCGTTCAATATTACACACCGCAGCGCTCTGACCATATTTATGAATTCATTCAAAATTGTGACAAGTCCAAGGGGCGAGGCGGGGAGTGAGCGACAAGACTGCAAAGAAGGCATGAGCGACCCTGAAACAGAACTAAGGAATCACTGAAGAATGCTCACTGCCTGCATGGACGCAGGGCCCGAAGATAGCAGGCAACTCGAAGACAGAACTAATACCAACATGGAGCGCTCATATGCTAAGCCGGTCCAGACACTTGGGGACACATTTATCAATTTTGGAAATATTGATGACCTAATTGTGAGTTTCTGTGAATCGCAATTAGGTACTCGCTATTCCTAATGTAAGAAACTCCATCGGCCACATGCATCATTGCACCCGTTTGCGATTCCTAAATTGCGAAAATTAAGGAATCGCAATTTAGAAATCGCAAACTGCAATGCATGAACAATTCGCATTTATTTTTGCGATTCGGTATTTTTCCTTAATTGCGATTCACAATTTGCGAATCGCAATTAAGGAAACCCCTTCCCATTGATACCTATGGGCCAAAAGGCCCATAGGAATGAATGGGAAGGCATTCACATTTTGCGAATTTCAAATTGCGATTCGCAAAATGTGAATGCAATTTCAAGGGTGCAGGGAGGGGTCCAAAGAACCCCTCCCTGCACCCCTGAAATGTAACTTTCAATGCAATTTACACACACATATGCCCCAAGGGCATGTGTGTGTGTAAATTAAAACTTTTAGTAAATTAGCATGAAGTTCAACTTCATGCTAATTTACCACTTCCAAACTGCGAATTCACAATTAAAAAATGATCATGCATTGCATTTAAGAAATCTGAAATTGCGATTTCTTAAATGCAATCGCAATTTTAGAAATCGCAACATGGTTGCGATTTCTTAAATTGGGAAATGCATGATGCATTCCAAATTAGTCAATTGCATTCGCAAACGGCAGAAAATTGCGATTCGCACCGTTTGCGAATGCAAGTGACTTTGATGCATGTGGGCACATGAGTTTCATTTAGCGATTCCTAAGGGGTCGCAAATCGACCTACCTCATGAAGATTTATGCGGTAGGCCTCAATTTGTGACCCCCTAGGAATCGCTAATATCACAGGGATGGTGGCCTGCTGGGTTTAGCAGACTACCATGTCCATGATTACATTTATATAGAGAAATATATATTTTTAACTGCACCCTATTTATCTCAAAAGAAAACGGGATGCGTTTAAAAGAAAAAAAAGTTTTCTTTTCATTTTTTAAGGGCAGGCAGTGGTCCGTGGGAGCACTGCTTGCTCTTAAAAAAGTTTTTTCCACCATTCACAAAGGGATTTCTTGGGGACCCCTTCCCATTTGAAAATGGGTTACTATCAGATTGAGTCTGATCGTAAATTGCGAATGTTTTGCGACCGGTATTCGGTCGCAAAATATTCCTACATACCTCTGCGACTCGCTATTCCAAAGGGACGCCCTTGAAACACTCTAACCTAATAGCGACTTGCAAACCCATTTTGCGATTTGGTAACAGGTTACTGAATTGCAAAATAGCAGTTGGTGCATTGGAAAAGCCTTTTTTGCGTTCGCAAATGGGCCGATTCTGCAAATCAGCCTGTTTGAGATCGAAAAATAGCTTCTTACAATTGGCCCTAAGGGAGTAATTTACTCCTGTATAATTTGTTACAAACGGATTACAAGTACATTAAAAGCGCTGGCACTTGTAATATGGCGGACAGAAGATCCATCATCACTTTTGAGGGAGTATCCCATCTGCAAAACTCTAATTAACTAAGTAAGGCCCTAAATTTTCTTGAGTGTTGAAATAATATGAGATAGTCCCAACTCTAGAATTCCCAACCTATGGATTTTTCTAACGGGATGGGCCGACTGGACAGGTGCGTCCAGAGACCTACGAGCCACGAGCTCTTACCTGAAACTTTGTTGTGAAGTTGAATTCCTCACGATTGAAGACTTGGCGTAGGTTGATAGCCCTGCTAAATTCTCACGGTTGTACTAACACTATCTAGTAAAGACAGGAAAATTGCCAGTTTGAAGATGCCGAGGCGGCAGGATGACTGACATTTGACTGGTTGCTGCCTGGCAACCGCGTCTACAGCGATACAGATGCTACCTGGTTACAGTAACTTCCCGCTCAGTGAGCATGAGGTATGATTATCACTTGTTGAGCTATTAGCACAACAACCCTCTGAAGACAGATATTCTCCTGTACAGTGATTGGTTGGCTGCTGTGGAGTTCAATCCCAATTCGCCCAGCACCAACCCTCCCCCGATTTAGAAAACAACTCTATTCCCCCATCTTCAAGCAATATTTCAGAAAGTAACGCTTGATCAACATTGGATTCAGAGGGTTTTGCTCCTTATTTACCTTCTCTTGGTACCTGAGCTCCTGCTCTCCACCACTCCTCACTCCCTCCCTCGCCCAACCACATAAAACCCCCACCCCTCGCCCCTGACAAACCACCACCCACCCTAACACCACACTATAGAGCCTGCATCGTCCACCATCCAACCACCCCTTCTCACTGCCTTCTCATTTTTGCCCCAATCCCTTATATTTCCTCTTTTCAGGTAGTTTTGTGTTTTTTTTAAAGTTCAGAAGAAGTTTATTAAGGCAAATAATATGACAATATACATAGCAAAGCAATAAAAATATGAAAAGCGTACAGTAAGACAAATGCGATCAGTAAAGAAGTAAAAAATAAGATAAATGAAATAAATGAGAATTACAAAACAATATGCATGTGCAACCGGCAATTAATAAAAGTTCGAAGCAATGAAATACATTAAAAATGAATAAATAAATAAATAAATAAATAAAAAATCTAATAAATAAAAAATCTAGGAAGTTTTGTGTTTTGAGAGGTTCACCTACACCGGAAGCTATGCCGACGCGATCAAGCTTCGCAGATACAAGCGGATTGGCTGCAGAAGGGCTTGCCGCCCACAGAAACTCTGCAAATGGGTGAAAGCTTTCCTGAATTCAATGGGCTTGGTTACTGTCTGTGCAAACTATGCCAATTGGTGCAAGCTTCCAAGAAGCAAGGGGCCAGGCTGCAAATGTTCTAACCTGCCGTTAGAAACTCTGTCAATGGATGCAAGCTTCCAGAACTCAAGGGGCCCAGTTGCAGAGGGACTGGGAGGACCCACTCCCTCCTGACTCTACTGTTGGATGGAAGCTTGTCATACTACTAGGCTCTGGTCCACCCATGGAAACCCTGCCAACGGGTGCAGAATTCCTGGACTCATGGGGCCCGGCTGCGGAGGAGATCACCCATCCTAAGAAACTGAACCAGTAGGTACAAACTTTCCAGACTCAAGAGTCCCAGTTGCGGAGTGGGTCGTCTGCCCTCAATAGCCCCGTCAATGGGTACAAGGTACCCAGACTCAATGGGACCAGCTGTGGAAGGGTTTACCTGCCCCTGGAAACTCTGTCAATAGGTGCAAGCTTCCTGCACTCGGGGGTCCTGGCTGTGGAGGGGATGAGGGCACCACTCACAGAAACTCCACCGCTGGTGCGAGAAATTGGATCACTGGTTGAGGGGGTAAAGCACTATTCAAGCAGCAAGTACACTTCTTGTCAAGGTGATAAACAAGCAGAACCCAATTTGATCTGTGCTCAACCCTCCAGTAACTTGGCACAGAGCAGCCAGGATTAGTTTAGAGGCAATGTGTACAGTATTTATGCAGCACTTCAAACAGCAATAAGGTGAAAACACAACATAAGAAAAATCCCACTCCAATTTAGAATAGTTGAGTAAAATGTAATACATTTTACACTAAAATAACACAAATATAATTAGTAGAATCAAAGATATGTAATTTTAAAGGTTTAGATAAAAGTAGTGCTTAAAGATGAATAAGCAAAAAACTTGAGACCGGACTCTACAGTCCACAGGATTGTATGGCATAAAGCACCATCCTATCTTCATGACCTGGTACACATTTATGAGCCAGCTAGAGCACTACGCTCAGTAGGAGCGGGTCTACTAATAATCCCCCACGTTAAAAGAGCTAAATTGGGTGGTCGCTCTTTCAGACTGTTGCAGCCAGCAACTGGAACAGACTCCAGATCAGCCTAAGATTAGAAGGATCTGAAGTCAAGTTCAGAAAACTTCTTAAGAACCATCTGTATAATATCTAACTTCACAGCCTGAACAGAGGAGTTCCTGCTTGAGCGTTCTCCTTTTCTCTGTAGCGCGGGGACACTCCGAGATGGCGTCACCAGGCGCTTTATAAATCTCTTTATTATTATTATTATTATATTATTATTATTATTAAAAGCACAAAGTGCCAACAGGGGTTATCTGGTCACGCTGGACCAGAACAAAGTCACAAGTTTAGGCTGACCACAATGGAGCGCAATTTTGATACAGGGACCAAGTTAGGTCTGCTGAACAAAGTACCTTAAATTCTGGTTGTGGAGCGTTGCAAGGCCTCGCTTCAAGGATGCGTCACGCAGTGGTGGTTCTGAGGGGCTACAAGGCTGTAGTGCGATGCTCCACATCAGGTATGCATCTCACAGCGGCAGTTCCCCGGATGTGCGTGGTTGCGATGCAAGGTCCTGCTTCGAGGATGCATCGTGCAGCAGCGGTTCTGAGGAACTGCGAGATTCTTTGTCGGGGACGCATCGGACCACAGTAATTCCAATACAGAGCTGCGAGGCAATGCGTTGCAATACATCACGCTATGTCGGTTCTGCTAGCACTACAGTCAGGCTGGCAGAGCATCTTCAGGCCCACTCTCAAGAGTCTAGGACAGGGGTGGCACCACTTGTGGGCAGGATTCACAGCAGGCAGAGTTCAGGTGCATGGTTTAAGGTGATTGGGGTCTTTTCTGTCCTTGAGGCTCTGATCAGGAGGTCAGCCAACTTGGAATCACTCTGATGGTCCTGGTCTTAAGATGCAGGTCCAGTCCTTCTCACTCAAGCAGCAGGGCAGCAGAGTAGCAGTCCTACTTCTGAGTCTTCCACTGTTCCAGATGCATATTGAAGGGTCCAAGTTTTATACCTGGTGCCCACTTTGATGTAGGAAAAACATCTGGAGTATTCCCCATCCAGAGGTGCCTGGAATTTTCTGCCTCCTTGTCCTGGCCCCAGATTGTCTGGGGCCCATGTGATTTAAAGATAGGAGTAGAACAGTGTCTTCTCCATCACTCAGATAGAGTAAACACATCTACGCTAAGTTCAAGCCAGGGGAAAGTGTCCCGTCTGGCTCAGAAAAGAGATCCGTACATCCTTGTTGGCCCTGACGAAAGCCACCAACCCGCTGGGGCACAAGTAGGCCAAAAGATGTACACCTGTTTTACATTTGATGATGTGGGGGACCCCTCACATATCCCTGTACACATCCTTTTTTGTTTTTAATATTAACCCTTCCCAGGTTTTAGTAAACCTAGCATTTTTAGTTAGGAGGTAATTTTAGTTCATTGTAAGATCCGGATCCCACATAACCTCTTTGGTCTGAGAGACTACCTCCTGGTGGAGGTTAAGACCCGATGATGATGCTACCGGTTATTAGTACGTGCGTGCTGAAAACATACCATTGACCTAAAATAGCTGTTGAGGGTCCCAAATAATTCTCCAAAGAGATCCCGCCATAACATCTGATCCAACTCTCTTTTGATATTTTGGTATCCTCATATCTAGCCGTGTCCCAAACTGTCTCAGACAGTCCGCTTACATCATGACTGCCAGGCCCATCTTACATGTACTTTGATGCGAGGTGCTACGACACCAGAGAAAGCAATGTGGCCTATTGAAGGCTCACTAACGTTTGCATTATTGTACGGACACCTTTGCAGCCAGGCCCATTGACTAGATGGCTACGGTCCATAGAGCCTGGTACCGTAGTATAGACTACGCCCTAGGACTGAGGTCACTGTGAAAGGGCTGCCATGTGTGTCAGTGCGAGCTTGATCGCTGGGGATGTCTGGACATGAGGACTCGTAGATGGGATATGATACTATGGGTGATGGAGTATGTGTGGCATGGACTAGCATCACAGAACACACCTTTTGCCACATGTGGAACTGTTACAGGGATGGCATCAGCATTCCACTGTATGTCCTGTAGGATTGGTTGAATATTAAAAAGTTGTGCTTTACCTATACAACGCCTGCAATGAAGTAACCAACTTTATGCACTGTTAATGGGTCACATGTGCGATAGGGCTGTACAGTGCAAGCAATAATCATGGAACAGTGAAACAGTCCTGTGGAAGTAAGGGGACTGTCATTAGGAAATCGCACACCTTGGAAATATAGGTCAATGGACTACAGTATAAGGTGAAGGGGTAACCACAATCACCATTCCAAATGCAGTCCATGTGATGACAATCTGTAGGAGTACTGTTTGTGACAACTCGATTTGTGAGCATCTAAGGACTCTATAGGTCAAAGTGGATGTCCTTCTGTGCATCAGTTGTATTGCCATAGAGACTCAACCCAAGCCTGGCACATGGTTCTGACTGTGCACAGCGTATTGTCAGGCCTTGCTCTCAGCAGGCTGAGCACACTGATATCACATGACCAGCACATTTCCAACATTTCTAAACGAAGAAGGTAAGCTTTCGGCCATCCAATAAGTGACTGCAAGGCGGTATGACACTCTGAAAGGGTCTGTGACCTGTTGTCACCTCCAAGACAACTGTTTGGAGAGCCCTGAGTGATATGTAGGACTGTACACATAGCTAACAGCATCCTCATCTGCTTCAGACAGAGTGCATACATGGCTCATGCTGTAAAGGCCATACATTTGTCTTCACATTTAGCATTATCAGAGTTGTGTCAGCATCACAGGTACCATGGCCTTCATGAATGCATAGATGGTCACATACACACCAAGTAGATCCTAGGGATTTACACACACTGCACATCCCAATGGTGTTGTTACATTCACAATGCATAGTGCTCAACCATCCCGAACATGAGTGACCTATGTAGGGACGAATAAAAATGATACCACACTAAATAGTCCTAAGTCTGGAACTCAGGGGCACATTGTAGCCTATGGAAATGGCAAAGAGGGAGTTACACAGAGTAATTTATGTAAGTCAGATAGTTACCTGTTCCTCTGGTGAGCCACAGAGCTTACCATACAGGGAAAGGCTCCATCAGTCAGCATATCCAATTCCTCTGCAGAGACGGGAGGGGCCCTCTCACCTGCTTGGCCTGGCATGATTGCTCCTAGAGGTGGCAAACAGGAGCTAATGTTGAGGAGGTGTTGATACTAGCAGTTTCAGGAGGCAAGTGAGGAGTTTTTCAAACTGCAGCGTACACGTACCCGATAATCAGTGGAGACGGACACAGCTATTGGGCAGCTATTGTCACAATCACCACTATCAGCCTATGGCTGCGTTAGTTGTGGATTAAAAACGCCCAAAACACGGCCAACTTCCGCCACCAGCAGCAGGTTCAGAATGTACAATATATGAGGTCAGGCAGCTGCCATTTTAGTGGTTTAAAGCACAGGTTTGGCGCCTGTTCAGTGCGTCACCACGTCTTCCAGTGATGGGTAACATGTTTGAATATGGACTACTCCATTGCCATGTATTTTCCATGACACAATTCATCTGTGTAGTGTGTTACTGTGCATGAACGCTATATTTGTGCGGTGCACTGTACACGGCCTTTGATGGTAATTTGACCAAAAATCAATATTAAGGTGCTAATAATACATTTTTGGATGTATAATTAGCACATTTATATTACTGACACATGTGAAGCCCACAATGGGGATCACTGGTGGATGTTAGACAGCAAACAACTAATATGTGAATAATGTGTAATGCTTTATGAACCAGTTATGCTGTGTCACATGACCTTTGGCTTACTCTTCACATATGTTACTGTGGACATTGTGATCAGCTTTCAAAAGCTGTTTTCTGATCACACATTGGTGCCCTGGGAGAGAAAGAAGGTGACAGCCTCCAGTGTACCACCCATTTCCAGACCTTCAGATCATGGAAGAAAGGGAGGGATGTCATACAGATATTTTATATGAAGAGGCAAATCATACTGGATTCATGTCATCAGTTCGTTGGAGCCTGATCTCCTTCCTCACAACACTAATCCCACATGTATCCCACCAGTTGTGAAACTTATGGCAGTTTTGCATTTTCTTGCCACAGGTTTCTTTCAATACACTGTGGCTATATCTGGTGGTATATCACAGCCAAAGTTCAGTGGTGTACTGCAAGACATGCTTTAAGCAGTGATGAGGCATTTTGACAGCTGTATCGAATTCCCACAGATGTGAGGATTTAGCCAACGTAAAGTTTGACTTCTAGGGATTTGATCACCTCCCACATGTGGATGGATCGATGAATGGAAACCTATATTGCCTTAGTTCCACCGCAAGCCAGGGAACAAGTTGACCGTAACAGGAAGCACTTTCATTCTATCAATGTGCACACAGTCTGCTTACAAGATTTGTTTATTTGCGATGCCTGTGCCCGGTTCATAGGTTCAGCCCGTGATGCCTTCGTACTGCGGAACAACACCATACTCCAGCTGATGTCACAACTACTTCTGGAGAGGGCCTGGCTTGTCGGTAAGTATGATCTGTCTTACTTTTTTGTGGGTAATGATAGGTAGAATAATCAGAAAGTGAGTAACTTATGATTGTACTTAGGATCTTGGTCTGAGATGGCATGTGTTTTATAGTGTGATTTGCAGGTATACCCACTTGCCCAAAAACATCAGGCCTGTTACATTTCCATCCATCTAATGGCCATTGTTAGATGCTTTGCTGAGAGTGTGCCGCGACGGACTACTGCCATAGTGGAACTACCTCAAGAGGGCTGGCAGTACAACTGTGTTTTCATAACCTGCTGGACAAGAACCTGTAGCCCTGACGGCAACGGAGTACGCATTGCCAACATTGCAGTCCGCTGTGTCGCAGAAGGGACACACTCCGTTAACACAGTCAGCGGTTGAGGCTGCATGCATCACAATAGTGCGGGCTGAAGACTGCCAACTCCATAGCCTTTTTGGGACCACCGCCGCATCGGTATGGCTATAAGACTGCCAATCTCAAAATCGGACCCGTAGACCAGCTTTCTCTAGGGGGAGGAGCTCAAACTAGTATAAGCGAAGGCTCGAAAATACATGAACTTAACTACAGTACAACTGGCCCATGCCTTCTGGTCTACCATAGCAAACACGCCTTCACAAATCAGCTGGCGGAACTTGTTTGCTATAGAGAAAGCTTCTTCTTGAGCGATCCACACCTTTGTTTCTGCTTCATCTTAACCGCTCTGTGAGATTTCGATATAGCTCCATACCAGATTTTTTATTAAAACAAGAGACAGGCCACTAGTTATTTTAGCTTGGAAATAAGGAATGAGCGCATTGTATTGCTTTGTAGTGTATTGGGAAATGTGCATTGACAGCACCAGCGCTGGGCTGCAAGAAACGGTGTTCGGCCTTGCCACATGGTGGCATCAAACGTTTACTACAGTGATATCCAAACGTTTAAGAACCATAACCCAATTTTTATAAACAAAATGGTTTCACAACCCACTTAGCTTTAATGGAAATGAGGCGTGTGATTTTTTAATGTAACTAAAGTACCGTGTGGCAGTGCATTGTCATTTACGAACAGTACATTTCCCATTGAAAAGACCACTAAATCTGGACATAAACAGTTGAACTGGTAAAACTATATTGCGCACACATGATAAAGCGTAGAAACTGGGTTTCAGTGAATATTTATCATTTGTGCATCACAAAATAAAGTGTCTTACTTAAAGGAAAATGGAATGCATTCAAAAAGGAAAAATGAACCCTCTTCCTGTTTGCAAGTGCTTTACCACCCTTCTGAGAAGGGTGACAAACTGCGAGTGCAAAACAGTCTTACATAGGGTTCAGACTCGCTATTAGGAAGGGACACCCTTGGAACGCCATTCCTAATAGCGAGTCGCTAATCGTACATAGCGAGTCGCAAATCATTTGCGACTTGCTTAATAGGGTTAGTACATGGGCAATTTGTTTTTTGCATGTGCAAACGAGTCGCGAACCCGTTCATCTGGCCCATGATCACTTACATTTGCTGTTAGCAGGAGCGGTCCGTGCAGGTAAAAGCGATGGAGTGGTGGAAGAGTTGGGGAGGGAGTCGACAGATGACGACGAGGGAAAATGACATTAAAAAAAAGAAAACCACATACCTTGCGCTCAGTGATGCGGCAAGCGATAGTCAAGTGGTTTTCTTTTTTCTAATTTCATTTTCTCTCGTCCTCTGTCGACTCCCTCCCCACAGCCCCCCCCCTCCCCCCCCCCCCACCCAACCGATCTTACCTGCTCGGGCCGCTCCTGGCTGTTTAGCATCCTTTTTTACTCATTTGAGAATCTGGAGATTGTAAGTATAAATCACCCAATAAGGTTAGGATCCAGGATTTACAACAATAGTGAGTACTATGAGTGTAGGGCCAGAAGCCGCCACACTAGCCGACTAGATGTAAGCTCTGATGTGACAGACACGCTGAACAACTATGAAGTCTCTGGAAGATGAACTTATAAAGAAGATCCCTCAAAGTAATGAACTTCAATATGACGTGAGACCATACAAGCCTTAAAGCACTGCTATCAGATGCTGGCTTGGGGCCAGAACATTTCGTTTTAAAAGTTGACCTGCACATATATCGTCAAGGTGAGAATGCGATGATATAGAATAACACATCTACCTTTCCTTTTGCATGTGGTCTTTGATGATATAGCAACAGTCAATATTTTGGAATCTATATATGCGTAGGCCCTTATTTCTGTAGTCAATATTTTGACATACAACCAAAAACATGTATATCCAAGGTGGCCCTATCAGGATTTGAACCTGTAACTTCTCAATTTCACACAACCCCTGGAGCTATAGTGGAGGCATGTAACCACATTCACAGCAACATTATATACATTGGAAAGTGGGGGATGCTGAAAAATAAATAATCAGGGGAATGTATTTTCCCTATTGACTTACATTGAAGCAGAGGCAATGTTGGACGGGAGACAGCTCAAATTAAGCCTTTACGGCTTCACAAATTGGGAGCCTCCCATCTAAATCGGGTCTATTGGCATTTATGCAACCAGTTGCCCCATCCAAAATTCTCAGCGTACTCTGCTGGTCGGAAAGGTGCTATGGGCCTAGTTATATGGGTAGAGGTTGACTTGAATATTATTCTCACATGCGCATTAATTTCTCGCTCCGCGTTCCAGCGGGACATAAGATGCGTGTTGTACAGCGGCCCTCTCCCTCTGCTGGGCTTACTGTTGTAAGTCACAGGGTGTTAGAGATGTGTAAATCCCCCCAGAGAGGCTTCTGGAACAGAAGGAGTTATTAAAGAGATGACGGAGGGCCCGCGCTGCTCCGCTTCCTCCCTGATTGTGAGTTCGCTCACGCCTGGGCGCATGGCCGTCCGCCTTGGCGGGAATGGCTCTCCTGAGGCACGGACACCAGCTGCCAGAGCGCAGTACTAAAGTCAGGCTGATTTATAAGAACCATTCCGCCACCGGGGAGGCCAGGGACATCAAAGTCATTGCCGCAATAAATCTAGGCCCGGGTTGTAAGCTTTTATGGGCAGCTAATTGTGAGGCCCAGGCAGATAGAGGGAGAGTTCAAAGAGGCTGCTTATCAGAATTGGACACTGCCAGTCTCTGATGTTGTTTATGTTTTGTGCTTATTTTTTAGGGTGGATTTCAGGCCATTGCAAAATGGCTGGCTCCAAACCAGGAAGTATTTGCCGTGCACTCTGCTGGCACTTCCTGTTTTCCTACTTTACAGCTAACGGATGTGCTCATCTAGAAAGTAACATAGTTTGAACATTCTGGAAAGGGTGTGGTGTGAGTTATCTGCTTGACAAACAGCAGGGGGCGCTCGTGATCCTGTGCTTAAGGTCATTACTCAGCACAGAGTCAAATGCTGGCATGGGAATATAGAAATTCTGGACCAGACTTCTCCAACAAGTAGCTCGTAAGCTACTGGCAGTTCTCCAGTTGTTCTGTGTGCAGCCAGGCCTACTAAACTAGAAGCTTTTGTTTGATTAAATTATTATATGTATACTGTTAGACCTGGTGCCATTGGCGTGGGTCTCCCTTCCATTTTTTGCTACTGCCACAGTGCAAGTGCTCCCTATTGTAAATTGGTGTATGGATTAGTGATTCCATGTTTGGCTACTTTGGTTTACTTGTCAGACCCTAGTCTAGTGCACTGAGTGTGCCAGGGCGTGTAATCCAAATACTGCTGGTGGGCCTGCAGCACTGGTTGTGCCACCCACAGAAGCAGCCTTGTAAAATGTGTCTAAGGTCTGCCATTGCAGAGCCTGCGTGCAGTCTGGTACTGTCATGCTGACTGGCCAAGTGTACCCACTTGCCAGTTTCCAAACCTTCCCTTTTCTTCATATCAGTCACCCCTATGGTAGGCCCAAGGGCAGGGTTCATTGTAAGTATAAGGTAGGACAAGCCCTGATGTGTGTGGCATGTCCTAATAGTGAATTACAGCCATTTTCGTTTTTCACTATTGCAAGGCTACCTGTTCTCCATAGGCCAGAATGGGCTGTTAGAATTGTTACACTTTATAATCCTAACAGGCTCAGAGAACATGGTAGAAATTCAAGTTTAGTATGCCTGAACTCAGAATAATAAAATACATATTTTAGTAAAGTTAATTTTAATATTCTGTGTTTGCAAATACCACTTTTAGAAAGTAGGTATTTGCTTGTCTAACCATTCAAACCTGCCTCTGCTAGTTTGTGTATTCCTATGTCTGGTTTCTGTGAGTGACAGGGCTGGGGAATTCCAGGAGACAGGCTGGGTCACCCAGTGCTGAATAGAGAGATCTGCATCTAGATGGGAGGGAGGAGTGCACCTGAACTCTGAATAGGGCTGTGCCTGCCTTCCACAATGCTGGCTCCACCCCCTGGGGAGCGGCTGATGTGTCTGCCCTGCACACTGAAAGAAGAGAAGGAGTCCTGAAAACAAAGTGCTCCAGGACTGTACTTGCCTTCCACAATGCTAGCTCCACCTCCTGCGGGGCGTCTGATGTCTCTGCCCAGCACACTGAAAGAAGAGAAGGAGTCCTTTCAACAAAGTGCTCCAGGACTGTACTTGCTTTCCACAATGCTGGCTCCACCTCCTGTGGGACGTCTGATGTTTCTGCTCTGCACTGTGAAAGGAAAGGAGAGGTCCGGTAAACAGAGTGCTTCAGAACTGGTTTGGACTGGGCAAAGGCCCCTCGCCCCTCAGAGAACAAAAGATTTCTGGGTATAAATATTGGGACCCTGCTCCCAAGAAATTAGATCACTTTTTGGACTACAAGAAGAAACCTTTACTGAGGAGAGGAACCTGAAGAAACTGAGGAGAGGCTATTCCCAAGCTGAAGTGCTGCTTGGGGGATTGGCCTGCAGTGGTTGCCTTACTGCCAAAGGAAGGGGAAAGGAACTTTGTAACTTTGCTTTCAACTTGTGAAGGATCTCCAAGGGCTTCGAAAAGAGCTTGCCTCCTGCTGAAGTCTCAATGACAACAGACTTCACTCCCCAGCTCCCCAGAGTTCTTTTGGAAGTGCCTGCTGCTGTTTTGTGCCTTCTGAGGAACTTCGTGTCGCAAGGAGCCGGAAGCGCGACTGAACAAGAAGAAGCGTGTCGCCATCGCTGTGCCTGCCGTCGCAACTCCGGAGAAAGGAGGGTGTCGCCGCTGGAACTGTCGCACTGCACCGCATCGGAGAGAAGCGTGCCGCAACGAAGAGGAAGCGTGACAATTCTAGTCACATGGTCATTTCTACGGACAAACTAGAGGAAATCAATGAATCATATACAAACCCTGTAAATAAATATCAGACCATATGTCTGCTGAAATTACAGAACGCTGTTGTTAAAATACTTTTCAATTTGAGAAAGTTTGGCCATTTTTGAGCTACCACAATCAGCGACTTAGGTTTTATTTCAGGAAGAGAATTCAGTTCAAATCCACTTGAATTATGCATACAGTATTCGAAGGAGCCAGTCCATAATGTCTTTCCAAAACATCTGTGGAGCACAATTCCCTCCGCTGACCCCAGCGAACTCAAGAATTAGTGCCCCATTGTAGTAAATGGGTCCACACATCGTGTTGTTCCAAGTTAGGTTTAATACAGGATAAAGACAACTTTGACAACCACAGCAGGCAGGAGCACGACCGGTAACCATCCAACCGTAACTCCACAGCCCGCACCCAGCATTCTACATGACCGCTAAGAATTCCACAGCTGACATCATATTAGAATACAACACACCTCCCCCCTTTTGAAAACAAAAAAACAAAGAAAAGAGAAAAAACTAAAAAAAAACCAAATAAACACTCAAAATCTCTTAACCCCTTCCACGCTGATGATGAGCTGGGCTCGTCATGGCGTAGCCTCCTCGCACGCTGATGACGAGCCCAGCTCATCACGTAAAGTGCAGTTTTAAAAAACTCAGCACAGGAGCGGAATTGCGCTAGCGCGCATGCGGTTAAAAGAACCCTTAAGAAGATACAAAATCTCTTAATTTTGCAGGAATATGTTTTACACGAGAGCTTCTGCGTGCACAAACAGGTTCCAGATTACATTCGTGAGTATTGTCAAAAACAACATAATGAACATTAGCAGAAGCAAGCTGTAGTGGAGGATTGTTGATACAGGTTTGAGGTGCATACACATGAGATGATTCCAAATTATCAAAAACCTCATGCGAACCAAGGAAACCCGAATCAACATCAGGAAACGACTGACTTTCATGAGATTTCACATCCAAACAAACATTTTTACCCTTCAAATCATTAGATCTGCAAATTGAGTTGCGCCTAAAATTCCAAATCTTTCCACCCTCCACTCTAACAGCCTTACTAAAGACCTCAGTGACCTTAACTGGAGAAGACCATCTGGAAACACCTTTTGGAATAATACCACCAAACTTTACTCTCACAAAATCACCCACAGATAGTTTAGAAGAATCAGACTTCTGAGAAGAACTCTGTAACATCTTCTCTTGGTATCTACCAACACGATCCCTAATATTCTTCATATCTAACTCCAGATAATCACTAACCCTGGGCGGAGTTCGCGGAGTGGGGCTTCGCGGAGCTACGCGAAGTGGGCGAGAAACTACGCCCACCTCCGCACTCCGCGTAGCCCCACTCCGCAAACACCACTGGCCGCCAGCCCCGCCACCCGCCTCCCTCCCGCCCTCCCTAAATACTTTGAAATAAAGGAATAAAATAATTTAAAAAGCACTTACCTTGCCGCCGCTGCCCGCCGCGTCCCTGGGGCTCGCGATCTTCCGTCTTCTTTACTAATGCGCATGCGCGGGCGGCCGCGCATGCGCATTTTCTCGTGAAAATGCGCATGCGCGGCCGCCCGCACATGCGCATTAGTAAAGCGGACGGAAGACGGAAGATAGTGAGCCCCGGGGACGCGGCGGGCAGCGGCGGCAAGGTAAGTGCTTTTTAAATTATTTTATTCCTTTATTTCAAAGTATTTAGGGAGGGCGGGAGGGAGGCGGGTGGCGGCCAGCTACGCTCCGTCTGCGGAGCGTGCGTAGTGCCGCCTGGCTCCGCCAGCTCCGCAAAATGCGGAGTAGGCGGCACTACGCACACTCCGTGCACGGAGCGTAGCTGGCCGCCCACCGTTAATAATCACAATCTCTCGCCTTCAACCACCAAGGCAACATTTTCGTCCCTGGCTTCCTACAACGTAACATCTCAAAAGGAGATAGACCAGTGACTGAGTTGGGAGACATGCGATAAGTGAACAAAGTAGCCTGTAAGGTCTTCTTCCATTTCAAACCACTCCGCAAGGCTAATTGGCAAGACTCCTTAATAACCCTATTAAATCGCTCCACTTGACCATTAGATTGTGGAGAATAATTTGAAACCCTTTTATGGAGAATACCACAGACATTCAAAAACGAAACAAACACTTCGCTCACAAACTGCGGGCCATTGTCGGAAACAATTTCTTCTGGTAAACCCTCTCTACAGAAAACCTCATTTAAAAACTCAACAACAATCTCAGAACTGACCTTTTCCACAATCTTCAATTCGGGCCACTTCGAAAAGTAATCCACAAGAACAACAGCAAACATATCCTTCCCCGACTGATAGTTGAAAGGACCAATGATGTTGATACCCAATTTTCTCCAAGGTCCCAGAGCAAATTCAACAGGAGAAATGCCAGCAGAAATTGGTTTCACAGACTTATCGCTCAAAGAACACGGAGAACAATTTCTCACCCACCTGTCAACCATGGCATCCATACTAGGCCACCAATAAAATTCTCTAATCCTTCTCTTAGTCGTAGACATTCCCATATGGCCTTCATGAGCCAAACCACAAATGGACTCTCTAATATCCTTTGGAGGAACAATTTTATCATCTCTATAAACCATATCATTAATCACCATCAAATCATCTTTAACCTTAAAGAAAGAAGCCAAATCACCACTCAACTTTCTTTCTTCAGGCCAACCATTCTTTAAGTAAACTTTCACCTTCTCAAGAACATCATCATGAAGCATAGCTTTGGACCAAACACTTTCAGTGATAGAATTTTCCTGATCTTTCCCAGCAATTAAGTTAACATCACACAAAGTAAAAGCTACATCACACTCCTCAGGATGATTCCCATTCGAACAATCACTAATAGGAAAACGTGACATGCAATCCGCATGCACATTGAGACGTCCAGGAACATAAACAACCTCACAACGATATTCCTGCAACTTAGCAGCAAGACGGGCGAGACGAGCAGTGAGAGTTCTACCACCACCAGCTGACAACATACTGACAAGAGGTTTGTGGTCCGTCCTCAACGAAAATTTCGTCCCCCAAAGAAATTGGCGAAAATGTTGAGTCGCCCAAGTACAAGCAAGAAGCTCTTTCTCTATCGTGGAATAATTAAACTCAGCATCTCGTAGAGTCCTTGATGCATAGGACACCACGTGTTCACCCAAACTGTCCTTCTGCATCAAAACGGCACCTAAGCCCACATTACTTGCATCCACACAAACTATACATTCTTTATGGACAGAAAAAGGTTTAAGAAAAGGAGCATTGATATTTTTACCCTTTAAAATGTCAAAAGAAACTTGTTGATCTTTACCCCAAACAAACTTTGCTTGTTTTTTTAACAAAGACCGTAAAGGGTGCACGATAGTAGAGTAATCTTTGACAAATTTACTATAAAATTCAGTGAGACCCAAAAAAGACAACAATTGCTCTTTAGAAGAGGGAACAGGGGCTTCAGTAATACTTTTGACATGATTAAATTTAGGTTTTATACCATCTTTTGAGATTTCATGTCCTAAATACTCAACCTTAGGTTGCCTGAACTTGCACTTGTTGAATTTTAAAGTGAGCCCTTTCTTCTGAACATTAGCCAATACACAATGCAGATTGTGATCATGCTCTTTAAAATTTTCCCCAAAAATTAGGATGTCATCTTGGAACGCGATGGCTCCTTTACAGTCAAAAAGAACCTCCTTCATTAAGTGCTGAAAAACAGATCACTGGCAAGTCCAAAAGGCATTCTCAAATATTGGAACATGCCCTCCGGAGTTACAAAAGTCGTCAGTTTTTTTTTACTCTTCATGTAGCTCGACCTGGTGGTAAGCACTGGCTAAATCAATCGTTGAGAAAACAGTGGCACCAGTAAGTGACGAGATTAATTCATGGATGTTAGGAAGGGGATGTTTGTCAACCCAAATCTCTTTATTTAGACTGCGGAGATCCACACATAAGCGGAGCTCGCCAGAACTTTTGATTGATAAAACGATGGGAGAAACCCAGGGGGAAGATTCGATAGGTTCTATGATTTGTTTAGACACAAGATCCTCAAGAATTTCTTTAAGTTTCCCACGATAAGCCAACGGAATATTCCTAACTCTGTGCCTGACTGGAATTGCATTATCATTAAGGATAATCTTGTGTTTAAAATCAGAAAATCTCCCTAAAGACTCTTTAAAAACATCAGGAAAATTCTTCTTAACGTTCTCCACAAAAAGTGTATTTTCTCCCATATCACCTACACTCAAAACAGATATATCACCCAAGTATACTGGAGGATCGGCATTGGGGTCAAGTTTGATCCCAAGCGCACGTTGATGTGGCCACCCCAAAATAGCCACCCCTTTAGTAGCTACATAAACTTTCCCTTTGGTGTATCTATCCTCAACCTGAATATCAGCCCAAAAGAAACCCTCAATGTTTATTCTCTGCCCAGAATATCCCCCAGGGAAAATATCAGGAGCTATTAATTCCCTGTCACCCCAAAAGCTTTTAAACAATTTTAGACCAATAATGGAATACCATGAGCAGGAGTCAATCATTAAAAGAATTGGTTGGTTATCAATAAAAATTGTGTACGAAGGAAATTCCTTTTGTTCTGATTCATCCACAGACAAAATGCAGTTAAAACTATGTAGAACTTCTTCTTCTTCTTGTGAAACATAGTTAACTCTTTGGGAAGAACGACAAACATTTGCAAAATGACCTTTTCTCTTGCATTTAACGCACACTTTATCCCAAGCAGGACATCCCCTGTAGTTCCCAAAATGATTCGAACTGCCACATCTATAACAAGAAATATTTTTCCTGTAAGCAAACTTATTGTCAACAACATTCTTATTTTCTGAAATCTTCTTATCACCATCTTTTTTAGGAGGCACTCTATTGGGATTAAATGAATTTGTTTGGCTCTTTACTAACGAGACTTCAGTCTCAGGAACTTGTGACTTTGGTGTTTGACCTCTTATCTCAGACACAAATAATTCAGATTGTTCAATGCCTTTCGCAATGTTAATTACGGCACTCAAAGAGGATTCTGTTCCCAACCAAAGTCTTTCTTGAATTTTCTTACTCTTTGTACGCATCATAATCTGATCTCTCAGAACTTGTTCGTAAGAAATCGTTTCGAAGGCACACGAACAAGCTAAAGAACGCAAAGCAGAAACATAGTCCTCGATCGACTCGTCTTGTTTCTGGACACGGGAATAAAACTTAAATCGTTCCATCACAGTATTTATTTTCCTTCCAAAACGAATTTTCATCTGTCTAGTAGCTTTCTCGAAGACATCAATGTCTCCAGCATCGTCTACAGGAGGAAGATTGTCAAATTCCTTAATGCCTGCTCCACCTAGGCAATGTCTAAGGAGAGCTAATTTGCATTTGGCTGAGCACCCATCCTTTTCCAGGACATCGATGTAAGCCAAAAAGATTGGGTACCACAAATCCCACTCAATGTTTGACTCACCAGCAGTTTGAAGAAAATGAGATGGCGCAGCAATGTTAGACATTTTTAGAAAAGGAATGAAATTAAAACAAGAAAAGAATCCCCCCCCCCAAAAAAAAATTAGAATGCCTTGTTTTAAATGTTCCAAATGGTAGCCAAACGCCAATTTATAAATCGGCAATTAAATTTTAAACACGACGAAGTCATAACAAGAAATGGAGATGCTTCGTTAAATTTCTTTCCAGATTGCAGTCGTGAAACAAAAACAAAATGGTGGCACGTTGCTGACGTAAACACGTCAGAGAGGTGTAAGGGTAATACCCAGAATGCACACGGCTTCTCTCCAAGTGCAGGAAATGAAGCTACGTCATGGTCGCTATGGAGCAGGAGACGGAGCTGTAGCGAGCACAAGATTCCAGCCCGATTCAAAACATGCACAATCCAACGGTGAATGTAAACAGGAACAGTAAGTTAAAACCTCTTTTTCTGGCTTTAAATCGTATATCTCGCATGCTTTCAGTTCTCAATACGTGGTTTTCGACAAAATAGCGCTGCTTGCAAGGCAAAGTTATTTTCTAGCTCCATGCATTCCTTTCCCGCTTCCAGGCACCCTTATGAGACAATCACTTTGACGAAAAGATAAAATATTTTACCGGAGTACAGGAATCTTTTTTCTTAGAAGATGTCACTCAGGTTCAGGAACGTGACAAATGAGATGTGCAGCTTAAACGTGAACGTTGTCCTTCTTATCCTTCTTCTGAGTTTCCTTTCTTGGTATTTCCCATCCTCGTCGCCAGTAATTGTGTAGTAAATGGGTCCACACGTCGTGTTGTTCCAAGTTAGGTTTAATACAGGATAAAGACAACTTTGACAACCACAGCAGGCAGGAGCACGACCGGTAACCATCCAACCGTAACTCCACAGCCCGCACCCAGCATTCTACATGACCGCTAAGAATTCCACAACTGACATCATATTAGAATACAACACCCATCTCTCTGTTCCCCCTTCCTGCCAAAGTCTCAAGAGGGTCATCAACCACCAACTCTCCGAACAACTGGAGACCAACAATCTGCTGGACACATCTCAAAGCGGCTTCCCTGCCAACCACAGCACCAAGACTGCCCTGTTCGCCCCTACCGATGACATCAGGTCCCTCCTCGACCGCAGATAGACCGCAGACCTGATCCTCCTCCACCTCTCAGCAGCGATCAACACCGAATATCACCAGAACTTCATTAAAAGACTCCGCCACATTGGGATCTAGGTAGATACCCTCTAATGGATTGTATCCTTCCTCACAGGATGAACACGAAAGATCTGCCTACCACCCTTCACTTTGGCAACCAAGAGCATCATCTGTGGCGTTCCTCAAGGCTCATCCCTCAGCCCCTGTTCAACATGTACAAGACGCCAATGGATGACATGGTCAGATCCCATAGACTCAACATCATATGCTACGCAGACGAAACCCAGCTCACCCTCATGCTCTCAGTAGACCCCTCCACAACCAGGACCAACTTCCACAACTGCTTGACCAGCGTCGTCATGAAGATCAACTGCCTGAAGCTCAACACGGACAAGACCGAAGTTCGACTTTTGGGAACCACACCTGGTGGCCCTCCGAACTCAGACCCACACCGCCACACCATCCACATCCTTCTCATTATCCTGGACAGCAAACTCACCATGAAATGCCAGATCAATGCAGTCTCCTCTGCCTGCTTCCACATCCTCCGCATGCTCCAAAAGATCTTCTGATGGCTCCCCATCACTAGGGTAAATCTCTCACTCAAACCCTTGTCACTAGTCGGCTGGACAAAGGCTACTCGCTCTATGCAGGACTCACCACCCAACTCCTGAAGAGCCACCAGATGATACAGAACTCCCCATCCAGAAAAGATGCCACTTCAAGATGTTGACACATGCCTACAAGGCCCTCCAAGACCAAGGACCAGCATACATCAACCCTGCAACAGTGGAGGACGGTTCTTCTCCCACCTCGCTGCCAAGTCCAGGAACGACCTTCCCCTGCACCTCTGAACATCATCCTCTCTCTATGTATAATATATATATATAATTTTTTTTAGTATATATATATTTTAGAAGGGGAGACAGGAAATTGCTGCAGGCCCTGCCGCCTTACTTCAAAAACCTCTTTCGCACTACTTCAAATTCACATTTTTTAAGATTTACAGATCCATCTGGGATAGCTAAATAAAAAAGAATGGCGACTGTGACATTTCTTAGGCGCGTGTGCATGGTGACACATGCATGCACCTACAAAATGACGTGGCCAGCTGCGTCAATATGACCTTTTTTAATAGTTACTTTTGCCCATGCTGCACAGCCTCCTGCTGAAGCATCACCAAATGGCATTGACAAAGCTCGTAGCTCCTAATACTGCGGGTTCTGTTATTAAACACTTTGGGGCTTATTTACAAGTCCTTTGCGCCACCCTACGTCACTTTTTCCATGTTAAAAATGACGCAAAAGTGGTGCAAGGGGCTTGTACATAAGCCCCTTTGACTTTTGGAAGGTAAGGGAACTGAAGCCCTGGAAAGAAAGGGATTTTGTCCAGGATCACACAATTTGATTTAGCCTTCAACCCTGGTCTCTTGGTCAATGAGCAAAAGTTAGCATATAAAAACAATTTAATTACAACTCTCGCCCATGTACTGCTCTACCTTCTCCCAGCTCTCTCATTTCCTATTTCAATTTTCCATTTTCTCCTTGCAAACTTCTATGTCAGCATAACGAGACAGATTAAAGCAGTGCCGCGGTCATAAAGAAAACATAGCAATATGCAAAAAGGCTATTTCAAACCAACTAATTAAAATCTGATATCCCCAGCCACAGTGGGGAGCATTAAATCCTGTGTGTACTGAGCACTGTATGGCATTCATCATGCCGCGGGGTGATTGGTCGGCCGACTGGCATCTGTAATGGCCGCCCGCAAAGGCGGGAATACCCAGTGGCGTAAACAAACAACGCGCTGAATGGTTTGATTAAAAGACAGCAATTCCTGATTGATTTTAATAGTCATAGTTAAAAAGGAGGAAATATGATAACACCGGCAAATGGCTTCAGCGATGCTTGTTTACGATTATTAATTTATTTACATTTTTTGGTGCTTAGGTGCTGCACCATCTTCCACAAGACCGAGCCTTGAGACTTATGACAGGAGCTTTGCCATAGATCTGAGCTGGCCCTCAATACTCTCTTGTTTTCTTCGGCTGAATGTAGTGCTATGGCAACATGCAAGTCTTCGCTTTGGCTGACTTTGTGAAGATCAATGGTAAATATCACAAATTTCTTGGAATTGTTTTTTAGGTCTTGCGACCTGCGCTGCACTGCGCAGCAGTGCTCACGCAAGTTGCGTGAGCTATTGTAGGTAAAAAACGGGAAAATCCATGCTGACCTAGGAATCGCACACGCTCAAGCGTGTGCGTTTCCTTTTCAGCTCCCCCATTGGCCTTTGCGTGCGTCTTATTATAAAAGACTGCACGCAATTGGCCCGAAGCACGCACATAGCTCCTCCCATGGCCTATTGGTGTCTATTACGTGCATCAAGCGCGTAATAGACACCAATAGGCTGTGGGTGGAGCTATGATTGTGCCCACACAGGCGTGACGTGCGTGCCACTTGTTCCCTTATGGCTTTCTATGGTATTCCGTCTGTGCCATTGTTTCAGCCCTTCTTTCCGTCATATTAATTTCAACCCATTTCATTTCGATCATGCATTTTTCTTTCCAACTTTTCCGTCTATTCGTATCCGTTTGTGTTGCAATGTAATTTTACATTTCGTCATTATTTGTGTTGATCTCGGCCCCTCCCTGTTTGATTTTACCTTGCACTTAAATTTAGGTCTCCGTCTTTTTTACGATTGCCTGCGGCAAATCCAAAAGTGTATACATGTATTTAAGAGCAAGGTACAAAAATAAAAAAAACAACAAAAACACGATACGTCCAGAGCAAGACACTAAAGGAAAGATTGACAGTGACCCAATCGGATAAGCGATGGACATGCTTGAGAGGCTGCTCACATTTTTTGCAGTAACCAATGAGTGCAAAGCATGCTCTGAGCCTGTCTGTACTTGTCACGGGTGCCACGGAAAACGATACGCTCGTTACGCCATACAGAGGCAGTGTGACTCTCCGCGGCGGAAGTTTACATACAAGACATGCAGTGCTCGAGAGAAATTGAGGGAGGGGGGCACTGTTAACTTTCTCAGAGTGGCCGCCTTCGCATGGGTGGTCACAGATCTTTCAGCTTCTATCGGTCAAGGCGCCGCTAAGTGAGAGGAACTGATGAAAAACAGAACGCACAGCAGACAAATCAGTTTGTGCCAAACCAGATACCTCTGTAGGGAAGTGTGGCCCTGGGTATCCCAAACAGTGCCAAGCACCGCGCTCGCTCTCTGACCTGCAACCAGGCAGGGCTGGCCAGGGTGGTCTGCAGCACTAGTGTACCTGATGAGAGTGCCTGTCTGGCCATGGAGGGCAGCCAGGTTTTCTTATGAGTAACATTTCCATTTTGAAGTCTGTGACATTTACCGTCATGTCACTGACACGGCACCCCCGAGTGACTTAGCATTGTACTGCAATTACCCAATTAAAAAAAGAAAAGTTGAACGCTCTCATGATGCAAGTCGTTTTCGGTTAACTCTATGTGAATTCCAAGTATTGCGCTCCTCTTGTATGAACCTAAAGATAAGTTTTATTTTTTCTGCTTCAAACCGACCCCACACCCCCCTTTCACCACTTGCTCCACTACGCCCCCGTCAATGCCTGACCATCATGCTTGATTATCCTGTACTCTAGTGTTTTTCAAACTATGGATCACAACCCACCGTGGGAAGCAAGCCGATTTGTGGTGAGTCGTGAAAGTCTGAGCAACATATCAAGATGCCTTTAACCCCTTCCATGCGGCCGCCATTCTGCGCCTGTGTGGCAGAATCGCAAGTGGGCGGGTTCATGACGTCCCCCAGCCGTCATCAGCACACGAGCACGGTAGTGCATGACGGCTGGGGGCCGTCATCAGCATGGAAGGGGTCCACTTTTTTTATTTATGGTGTACATTTGCTTCGCTTCGGTGTCAGGCAATGTCTTCTGACAACTTGCTGTTTTTTATTTTAAACAATGGCGATTGGTGTCAACCAACTAATCTCAGTGTGCAGTCAAGGGGAAAAAAAGTAAAGTGAATTATGTGACAATCTTGCTGGTCTACATTGATTGTGAAATAAAAGGATGTAGGATAAATAATGTTCTCCGAACACACAGCAACATGTAAAAACCTTCACATAAACGGTACACATTCAGCAGTTTGGAAAGCAACAAAGAGGCACATTTTTTGAATTTTAAAATGTGATAGAAACAAGCAATGCGATCAAAACAACGCAAGACACTTTGTTTTACTGAAGCGCAAATAATAAATATTTACTTTAACTCGATTTCCATACTTTATCATTAGTGTGCTAAATAGTTTTATCAGTAAAACTGAATGTCTGTGCAAATTTAGTGGCCATTTCATTAGAAAATGTGCTGTCTGCAAATGACAGGGCGATGCTCTAGAGGTGTGTTCTGCTCCTATGAAGGGGTGGGCTGTGGCTGACTTGGCTTTCATATCCTTAGTTTCAAGCCTGAGAATGTCTGTACTTCGAAGATGCTTCAAGCATCCAGATATGTTTCGAGGAAGAGTGTAGGTAGTTTGCAAAAGGGGATGGATTGCTCATTTGAATCTTATTCAGGCCTCAGTAGGGAGCCTTGTAAGTATTTTAGTATTGGGGTGATGTATTAAAATGCACGGCTGCTGGAGACTAAACAGGCTGGGTGGTTGGCTTTGTTGTCTGAGCTTCATTCAGTGGCGGCTTTCCTCCTTATTTGTGTGTTTCTACCACCCAGGAGCATTTTGGTCTCAAAGTGCTTTGAGTGATTGACTTCTATCTTGCAACTGCTGATGTTGTTTGCATTCAGGGGACTACTTTTTTTGTTTTGTTTCAGCACTCTGCGAGAGTGGACGTGATAACTTTCTCTCTCCTTTGTGTGCTAAGTCCTCATTCACTTTCCCTGCTCCACCGCTCAGTGTTGCTCCCAACTCATCTACTGCTTCCCCTGCACCTCCCTATCCTGTTTGGCTTTTTAAAAAACAAATTCTCCATCCTGTTGCTCTGCACCTCCCCCCTCTGCCACCACCACCACCATCTCGCCCTCCCATGCAGCCACTTTCCCACCTTTTGCTTACATGCAGGCTCCTCTGTGCAGTAGGAGGGTAGTGGTCTTAAAATGTTATTTTGGCCAATAAATATTTTGAAAGATGGCCCCCTGTGGATGTGTGTGTATCCATGGCAGTAATCTTATGATCTCTTGATACACCCCCTGTGGATTTTCACGTAGCTCTAGTAGAGATTAATACTTAGATATCCATCCACTGCAGTCCTGGAATATTATGCTTGCTCACTCGCAACAGCGAGTCAGATTTTATCGAGTCGAGCTATGTTTTGCACCCACTGGTCCGTTCTGGCGAATGAACATAATCCTATTCATCCAGAGAGTAAATGAGCAATAAAGATGATTTCAATCTGGTTTTTATCTTGACACATTTGCTGTCTGATCAAGGAAAGAGCTCAAATGTCAGTTTGTCTTTTTACTAATTGCTTCTTGGAAAATGGAGTTGCTTTTTTAGGGCCCGTCTGGGGTTCAGAAATGGACCCTGGAATTGTACACGCTCATGCGTGTGTTTTTTGTTTTGTGTTCTGTAATTGGGCTTTGAGTGCGTGTTTTGTTTCAACAGAGCACGCAATAGGCCAAAGGCGGGCGCATTGCTCCGCCCACGGCCTATTGGTGTCTGCTACGTGCACCAAAGCTCAGTTCGTTTTAATTATCGTGCCCAGACACGGGCGCGATAATTAAAATCATATGTGGCACGCTCACGCGCACCACTCGCGGGCGTGGTTTTTTTGGTGTTTTTTTTACAAGAGCGATCGCTTTCAGTGCATAAAGTTGCACTTAACTTCTCCAATCCAAAGGCAGAATGGTATTAACATTTCCAAGTTGAACTGTTATACCGACCCACCACTACTGCTGCCCACAATTACACACCAAAAATACAAATACAGAATATTTTGCCGGACAGGTGAAATTCCCTATTTGTGCACGGAGGCTGAACGCTGTATTTAATGTGTGCATGCCGCTTATTGGGCAATTTCTGGGTAGAGAAACTCCGTGTGACTGTAGCAAGCCAGAGGTCTGTCTCCTCTGATTGGGCCATTATAAGCTAGGCAAGATATCAAAACATAATGTTGTCTGCATAGCGTTTACACGTTCAGAATCAAAACACGGTACTAACTGTTGTTCTAACTGCCCAACTGAGGGTTGGGTGGCAGTCACCGCCAGCAGTGGGGTTCGGACAGTGATTTTTACTCCCATCTCTACTGCACGTGCATAACCCACTCAGCTATCTCACTAATGTACATCAGCTCCTCCTATGACATTCTGCAGCCAGGGTGAGTTCCTCCCCAAGGACACCTCCCGTGGTGCGAGCAGCAGCGACTCTACATAGGAAGTGAGGTGTTGATTACACTTGAACCTTGACCCCCAGCTAGTGAGGTGGCGATAGTCCATGCAGTTCCATAGATTGACTTACACCCAGCAGCAGTGATGCGAGCCAAACCATAGCATTACAGTCTCAGTGTCCCTAGGTAGACATACAAAGCGCCCCAATGCAGGGCACAGCGGTGTATTTCATCTTCACGGGGCACGGTGCTGTCATTTATTCAGAAGCCTCTAGGCGCTCACAGACTGGGGCCAGGGAACACTGTGCCGCCCTTTAATACACAGACAGCGGCCAGGCATCCCTACTTTACCATTAATTCTAGAAGGGAGCAGCCTTGGTGCCAGAGAGCACGCTGCCGCCATTTCATTTCATTTCGGGCATCTATAGGTTCCCAAGCGTCTCCCCACCTCGCGTGAGTGAATATTGGCTATGTAACCCTAGGGATAGCTCTGCAGTCTGAAAGCTGACCTTGCCTCATACTCTGTGTTACTTGTTTACTGATGGACACTGTTTGTGTATCCCAAGGGCCGTGTACATCCCGATGTGCTGCAAAAGAAATTTGCATCCAAGACGGAATCCCAGCTGTGGTGCAAATTGTGCACTGAGGGTTTCTACTTGTTGAGTTTGGAATTGACTGTTTCTCGCAGCCAGAAACATGAATGTATGTGTGCGTGTTTGGTGTGTGCGTGCCTGGGCGTGTTTGCGCATCTGTGTATGTGTGCATGCCTGTGTGTGTTTGCCTGTGTATGTGAATGCATCTGTGTGCGTGCCTGAGTGTGTGCGCATCTGTGTATGTGTGGGCGCCTATGTGTGTGTGTCTGTGTATCTGTGCGCATCTGTGTGTGTGTGCATCAGTGTGTGTGTGGGCGTGTGTGCGCATCTGTGTGTGTTTGCCTGTGTATGTGAATGCATCTGTGTGCGTGCCTGAGTGTGTGCGCATCTGTGTATGTGTGGGCGCCTATGTGTGTGTGTCTGTGTATCTGTGCGCATCTGTGTGTGTGTGCATCAGTGTGTGTGTGGGCGTGTGTGCGCATCTGTGTGTGTTTGCCTGTGTATGTGAAAGCATCTGTGTGTGTGTGCGTCCCTATGTGTGTGTGCCTGTATATGTGTGCACATCTGTGTGTGTGTGTGTGCGTTCCTGGGCCTGCGTGCGCATGCCTGGGCGTGTATGCGCATGTGTGTGTGTGTGTATCTGTGTGTGTGTGCATGCTTGTGTATATTTGCCTGTGTATGTGGAAGCATCTGTGTGTGTGTGTGTTTGCCTGTGTATGTCAAAGCGTGTGTGTGTATGTGTGTGTACGTGTCCAGGGCAATGCAATCCTGCACTTCTGTCAAGATTAACACAAAAACAAGCATTTGCAATGCAATAGGTCTCGCATTATTAAAGTTTGAGCTTTTGGTGTTGCATTATTTAGCAATGCCAATAGTTCAACCTTTAATACTGCGAGACCTATTGCATTGCAAATGCTTGTTTTAATTCCAAGAATAAAACATCTCAATATTCAGTTTTACAGGAGCAGAAAAACACAATCAGCGAAGATGCAAATTTACTTTTTGTAGGGTATTATTCCTCACTAACACAGTGAAAATGCGGTATGATTCTTAATTTTATAATGAAACTACTTATGGCTCCGGAATTGCAGTTTGCACACTTCTGTGGCACACCTAGATTTAGCCTGTTGCTGACCGCAATCTTTCCAGGTTTCAAGAGATCTAACTTCATGGCACCAGGTTCAACTAGGAAAAGCTGAATCACTGTGGGGCGCATGCATCAACCAAAATAGCGATCGCAAACGGGCCGATTCACAGAATCGGCCCCTTTGCGACCAGTATTTAGGCAATTGGGATTCATCAACCTAAAACCCATTCGCAATATAGGTAATCGCAAATTTTGCGATTACCTAAATTGCGAATGCTTTTAGGGAATCGCAAATTGTGATTCCCTATTTAGGATGCATCAAAGCCTTTCCTAAATGCGACTTCGCAT
Organism: Lissotriton vulgaris; assembly: GCF_964263255.1. Lineage (NCBI taxonomy): Eukaryota > Metazoa > Chordata > Amphibia > Caudata > Salamandridae > Lissotriton > Lissotriton vulgaris. The sequence goes on from NW_028254760.1 coordinate 50,167, forward strand.
TTAGGAAATGCTAATTACCATCAACTGTAAGTTGATGGTAAATTGCAAAAACTTTGAAAAATGCACTAAAGTGCATTTTTCAAACTGCCATGTGGTGCACACATATGGCCTTAGGGCATTTGTGTGCGCCACATGAGCATACATGCAAAATTTGGAGGTGCTTCAGGGTGGCTTTTAAGGCCCCCTAACACCCTTCAAATTGCATTCACAATTTGCGAGTTTCTATTTGGTACTCACAAATTGCGAATAGCTATTCCTTAATTGCGAATCACACTTTGCGATTCACAATTAAGGAATGTGTAGGAATCGCAAATATTTTTCAAAAACCAACATGCATAGACAATTGCGATTCCTTAATAGGGATTCCTTAATAATCGCTATTAAGGAAACGCAATTGCCTAGCTTGATGCATCTCCCCCCATGTTCTGATCAGCAGTGCTTTAAATGAGCAGGTGCTATCCGGTACTGTCCCGATCAGCTGTGCTTTAAATGAGCCGGTACTGAGTATCTGCACTTCTTTAATTTGAAATCGAGAATGCCTGCACTTCTCTGCACTGGTACACTACATTTAATGGAAGAGTTCCAGCACTTTTCATTAGCATACAAGTCCTCTGGATAGTGAGCACCTGCACTTCCTTAATTCCATTTAAAGCCCTTTTGATCACAACATTGAGATATCTGCAGAGTGAGTGAACAAACACACTTATAGGGCACATCTAACAGAATTATAGTGTCTGGACAGCAAGCCTCGAGCAGCAACTCATTCTGCAAAAACACCCCCATGAACAGCATGTTCCTGGCTGCAAAGTTCTGGAAAATTGTTTATATTTAAAAAGGCAAGTGGAAGGCCACTGTCGATTCACTTTAACCTTTGTTTTTTTCAGTGAATTTCTAGTTTTTTTAAAATAAAGTAAGATGTCCATTGCTGTGCATGGTGTGGGGTTGGCTGCAGGGCCTGGCCTGTGATAGGCCCTGCACCCAACCGTCACGGACACCGATCCCCGACACACACAACCTTTGGTCGTGGGTGGGGTTGGGCCAGGGTCTAGCTTTCAGCCAGGCTGTGTGCTCAACCTCCCCCAAGGGCTCCCAACCACCCTGTTCTGCACATGGGATTGAGTGCCCAACCCCTCACTTACGTGCACAGCCAATCCCTCGCGAGCTCCAAATGCATTTTTTACAGTTCGCTGTGGATCCAGCGCAATACTACAGGGATGTCTCGCCAAGATTCTCTGTGGATACACGGATCCATAAAATCCTAAAGAAATACATTGTTTTGAGTTTGATCTCGGGGACCCCTCTGGGTACTTCCATCCACAAGGCGCAGGGGGTCAGCGTACCCCATCCTGCCCCATATATCGTATGTTGCTTTATTTTTAAGGACTGCAGTTCGATGAATTTTCATGAAACTTTCCAAATAAAAGGTCATCTACCTCAGCTCCTTAATGCAAAAGTTCTGAATGATCCGTCAAGCAAGGACTGGGGACATCCCAAAATGATTTTTCCCCATGCAGTTTCCATAGGGAAAATTAGACAATGATACAGAAAAAAACTACTTTACAGGATTACACCAAATTTGACAGAAAGCTAGATCTTTACACAGACAGTGCGCTTTTTGTGATTTGGTATAAATTTGTCCACAGTTTTTGAGAAATTAAGGTAAAAATCATAGTGATATCTAGTACTCCACCGCTCCCGTGAGAGGTCCGCTTGAAAATATGGCTGGTCCCGAGACAGTCCACAAAACCAAATGACCAGAATGACTGGCTGCAACATGAAGAGAACTGTTTCAGCACCCATAAGAGTCCTGAAGATTACATTAGAACGTACATAACGGGGCAGGGTAGGGATACCCTGACCCCCGAGCAATTGTAGGACTTATTTATTAATTTATTTTATTTTTGAATGTTGTCAAGATCCTGCGGGAATCCAGCAGGAGCCAGCATGACAATGTGAACTCTGTACTGTGCATGGTGCACAGAGTCAGAAAAAAAGAATAAAAGAAAAATGATGTGGGTCAGGGGTTGGTGTGGGGGTTGGTGGGTGGTTGGCTGCCCATTGGAGATTTGGCCCAAGACCTAATCACAAGCCTAGACCTGCAGCCAAACCTCCTGTGCCCATAAAAAAAACATAAAAATTCACTGAACAAAGCAAAGATTAAAGTGGGGTTATAGGCAAGTAAGGTAGGAAGATTTTAACTTTGCTAAAAAAAAAGATTTAGAAATTCACTGAAATAACTACTACAGTTACAAATGGATTTACGAGCAAAATACTGGCATATGCCGATGACCTGGCAGTAACTACACCAAAGCCAGCTGAGGCTATGAAGGTATTGGTAGAGATCGCTAGCGAGTTTGGTATGCATTCGGGGTATCGCTTGAATGAGTCAAAGACCCAGGTAATTTGTTCCAGGGGGATAGTTAAAATCGATCAAAGATATATCGACTCGGCCACTTACCTCGGGGTAATAATTAATGCTGAAATAGGCTCTATTATACAAGATAATTATCTCCCGCTTTTTAAGAAAATTGAATCGGATTTAAAGCGGATGGACTCATTGCACCTTACACTTATTGGGAGAGCCAACGTGTTAAAGATGACCATGCTGCCTAAACTACTGTATCTGTTTAGATGCATACCATATCTAATTGACGAGGGTATGTTAAAAAAGATCGAGTCTATCTTTAACAGTTTTTTATGGCAGTATGGTAAAACCAGGAGGGCATTAAAATTTATGACCCTCCCCCAGGAACGCGGAGGCTTGGCGATTCCAGATATTAGATTCTACCACTGGGCTGGGTTGCTAACTCAGATGTCCATATTATTTGAGCCAATGTCCAGAGAAAGATATACAAATGACCCTACCTCAGATCTATATGTTTTACCTTCAATTTACGAATTACTGATGGGAAAGGAGGCTGTGGGGGTTTTGTTGAGAAAAACCAGTCGCAGATTTTTTTAAAAATCCCGCTATAAGGCGGCTTTAAGTGCCTGGGATTTGTGGAAAAATCTGCAGAAACTATTCCATATCCCTAAGATAAATCTATATACCCCGCTGTGGAACTCAGGGTATACACCTAATTTGGGTGTGGATGGGGCTTGGAAGTGCTGGGAGCAGTTGGGTATTCGGACGGTGGGCAATGTGACGTTGAATGGAAGCGTTGCTAGCTTCAACTGGCTGCAAGAGAAATATGGCCTTCCCAACGACCAAATCTTTAAGTACCTCCAGGTGTCACAAACACTTAAATCGGTTATGTCTGATATCCTGCCTGAGTCATATTGCCCGGTACTGGGGTATTTGCTAGGAGGAGGAGATAGGATTAGCAGTATATATCAAGCACTAATTGAAAAATCCCCCGACGATCTTGAGAAACACGAGGTTGCCTGGGCAGTTAGACTCCAAGATCCTGATACCGATTTTGATAAGGCCCTGAGCTTGGATAAGCAGGTACTTCGATCCTCAAATTTGAAGGTTCAGCATTTTAAAACACTTTTTAACCTGTATTATACACCATCTAAGCTACATGATTGGGGCATGAGAAATGACAGTAACTGCCCCAGGTGTCAGAAAGGTCCAGGGGATTTACTACATATGTTCTTTTACTGTGAGCAGTTTAGTTCGATCAAATCTGAGATAGAGAAATTTCTAGAGGGGCTGCTAGGCTTAAAGATCTGTCTATCCCCGACAATAATGATCCTCAGGAGTGACAGTAAAACGGCCCGTCTGAACAAAGAAACAGAGGCCTTTATTTTTATAGCTGTTGCTGTTCTACGCATCCTACTATCAGCTGCTTGGAAGGATCCTAATGCCCCAACCTTCCAATTATGGCTGAACAGGCTTCTTGGTATCCATAATATCGAATCTACTTTATATTTTTATAAGGGGAAGAAAAAACGGGATTTTGGAAATAAGATTTGGGACCCCTTTAAAATCTGGAGAGAGGGGCAGCGTTGAACATCGGATGATGAGCTTCTAATATGTATATTTATTCGTATATGCAAACCCCTGCACAAAGTTATTTATAGAATGACTAGCGCTATGTATGATGTTTTAAATGTATACTGAAACGTATTATGAAACAATGGAATTTCTTCTTCTTCATTAAGATGTATCTGTTTTTTGTACCAATGAATTTTCAATACAAAAAAAAAAGAAAAAAAAAGAAATAACTACTACCATTTTAAAAACAATAAAATACTGAAATTCACCAGTTATACACAATTGACCTAAGTAGAACTTGCATGACTGGGATGTGCTACTTATGATGTCAGATATTATGTCATAACAAATAATCTATGGTGATGCACCTTATATTTAGATCAGATACATACAACTGGTAAATGTCAGTGTTTTTTGTTTATAAAACTGTCTTGTTTTATTCAGTGAATTTCTAAGTTGTTTTTTATTTCAAAAAATTGTATTGGTTTTCAAAAGAAAGAAAGTAAACAGTCGTATCAAACCCAGTGAAGCAAAATAAGTATATCTAGGACAAGTTTAAATAGGACAAGTAGATGTAAAAAATACACTACATTGCGTTATAAGAACCACGAAGGAAGCAGCCATACAATAAAGATTTGTACATACTCAACCATGGGAGGGTGCATTAATCGAATTCTGGGTGAGGGTACAGGGCGGAGAAAGAGAGGATGTGAGCGGGGGTTGTCCTAGTAATTGTATGTGGTCTCAAGTGTAGTTTGAAGTGTACATACTTCATGGTGGTTTATTGGTAGTTAAGTAGTCATCTAGGGATTCCCACATGATTCTTTGATGTGGTTTCCATGGAGAGCGTTGTAAGGTTGCATTGTCCAACCCTCTTGTGTGAGACCCAGGTTATCCAACTTTGCAAAGAAGCTTTGCGAGTGGCCTTCCAGTTGGAGGTAAGGATTTTAATTGCAGCTGTTAGTAAGCGGTCGATTAGTAGGCGTTCTGCTGAAAATTTAATATTCGGGTCAGGGAACCCTCCAATGAGGGATGAGAATTCCTTTTTGAGGTGGAGGGTGAAGGGTTTTGAGAGGAAGGCCAAAATCTTCTCCCAGAAGACAGTAACCGCTTTAAAGTAAAATAGAAGGCGTGCAAGGTCACCGGCTTCTTTACAATTCCAGCATGTGGGGCTCGCGAAGATTTTCAGTGTGTGGAGGCGGGATGGCGTCCAAAAAGCCTTGTGAATTGACCAACATTTAGTCTGGGATAGCACTGGTGATATCCTAGTTGTGGTAACAGTTTTCCAGATGAAGATGCACTGTGACCCAGATATAGGGGTAGAGAATGGGTTTCCCAGAATTGAACTATATTTTTATTAGACTTTGTGTATTTGGGTTGAATTTAGTGGTACAGTTTGGAAACCTGATGGCCAGTTTTGTTGAGTTTTTCAGTGCGTGCTGGGAGAGACGGTTCCCTGTGATGGTGTTTGGATTTTGGTGATGGTCGTTTTCAACTTAAGGAAGTTGTAAAACTCCAAGTGGTTTTAGTTGGTATTGTGATTATAAGTTAGAGAAAGAGAGGGGAAGGGGGAGTTGGTTCCCAGTTGTTCTGGAAAGCAGATTCCCTTGTTATGTTATGTTAATAACTTTTATTCGGCGCACAGCTGCCCCAGCGAAGGGGCGTCCTGGCGCCTGATCAGGTACCACAACATAACAGGTCAAAGCTGAAAAGAAGAGTAATCAATTAACAGAGGCGAACAGGTGGGTTTTAATGGCGCGTCTGAAAAGAGTTAGGCTATTTAGGGCACGAATGTGTACAGGAAGGGAATTCCATAGATCAACCGAAAAGAGCGTCCTCCCATCCTACTCAGTCTGAACCTAGGCTTAATCGCCAGATGGTGAGATTCAGACCTGAGGGACCGCGTGGGGACATACGGAGAAATAAGGCCAGCGAGGGCAGGGGGGGAGGAAAGCTTCAAGATCTTAAATGTCAGACAGAGAGCCTTAAATTTGATTCTCTGTCTGACCGGAAGCCAATGAAGGGAGGTCAGGACAGTGGAGACAGAACATCATCTCGGAAGGCCCACAATGGCCCGTGCAGCAGCATTCTGCACCCTCTGAAGCCTAGTAGCCTCAGCCTGATTAACTCCAAGCAGCAGAGCACTCCCGTAGTCCAGCCGAGAAAGGATAGAGGCCTGAACCACCAGTTGCCGCGTGGGAGGGTCGAAGAATTTGAGGACAGGTCTCAGTCCTCGCAGAATACCAAAGCAGGTAGCTGCTGTCTTCTTTGTATGACTGGTGAAAGAGAGGTTGGAGTCCAGCCAGACCCCCAGATTTTTAACTTCGGCCGCTGGAATGGGGGACACCCCCAATTCGGGAGGCCACCACTGGTCTCCCCACAGTTCCGCCTGCTTCCCTAAAATCAGGACCTCGGTTTTCTTAGCATTAAGCTGTAGGCAGTTGCTACGCATCCAATTAGCCACAGCTATGAGTCCTGCACGGAATCTGGGCGCATTCACCTCGGGGTCCCCACTGAGTGTCACCGCCAGCTGCGTGTCGTCGGCGTACGATGTCATGGTAAGGCCACATTGCCTGACGACAGCGGCCAGCGGTTTCACATACAGGTTGAACAGTGTGGGGCTTAAGGCAGAGCCCTGCGGAACTCCCAGACCCAGAGAGTGGAAAGAGGACTGGCCAGGTGGAATGGCTACTTTAAAAAACCGGTCCGAGAGGAAAGAGCGGAACCACTGAAGAGCCTTCCCAACAATACCTACTTCCTCCAAGCGCCGCATCAAAATGTCATGAGACACCGTGTCGAACGCGGCGCTCAGGTCTAACAATAGGAGCGCCGCAGTCTGCCCCACATCCAGCACTGACCGCAAATGCTCGGTCATAAAGAGCAAAGCAGTTTCAGTGCTGTGTTGTGAGCGAAACACATTTTGACTCTCGTCAAGAATATTATTACGAGAGAGATGGGCAGACAGGATGGAGTTCACGTGTGCCTCAGTGACCTTAGCGGTCCAAGGCAGGAGGGAGATGGGCCGGTAATTCTCCGGGAGCAAGGGGTCTAGGTTGGGTTTCTTCAAAATAGGGCTGACCACAGCTTGCTTCCAGGAGGAAGGAACCACGCCCTCACTGAGGGAGAGATTAATCAGATCCAAGATGGGCTCACGACAGAGGGGCGGGAGAAGAGTAAAAAACTCCGGCTTCATCGGGTCTAAGGGAGAGCCAGATTTAATTTTGAGGCTCAGAGTGTCAAATACCTCGTTAGACATGGCCGGCAAGGAGGACAGAGTTTCAGAAACCGAGACCTTCACAACACTAGGAGCATCCCCGGGAACAGATGGTATAAATCCTCGGTAGATTGCCTGCACCTTCTCCACGAAAAAGGATGCCAAACTTTCACAGTGCGAGTCCGTGCAGATTTCTAGCGAGGTAGCCCGTTTCCCCATCAGGTCTTTGAGTACCTTGAAGATTAATTTGGAAGGGTTAGGGCTGTTGGAAAACTCAGCTGCGTAATAAGCAGCCCGGGTTTGACAGATAGCTCTGTGGTAGATCTTAAGCTGGGCAAAGTACAGCGATTTTAACGTGGGATCAAAGGATTTCCTCCAGGCCCTCTCAGCTTGCCGGCAGGTTCTCTTAAGCTCGGCAAGAGTCTCATTGTACCAAGGGCTGCGGGTTTTGGCGTGACATTTAGACCAGTGCAGGGGTATAAGAGAGTCGAGGGCAGTAAGGACCCAGTTGCAAAACTGTTCGTATCCCTGTTCCACATTCTGCGGTTTGCCTAGGGGCTGTGCCTCCAATATCCTGACAAACTCCTCCAGCTTGAGTTTACGCCAATTGTGCTTTAGGATCTGTTTATTAGGCCTGGGCGGAGTTCGCGGAGTGGGGCTTCGCGGAGCTACGCGAAGTGGGCGAGAAACTACGCCCACCTCCGCACTCCGCGTAGCCCCACTCCGCAAAACCACTGGCCGGCAGCCCCGCAACCCGCCTCCCTCCCGCCCTCCCTAAATACTTTACAATAAAAGAACGCAATAATTTTAAAAGCACTTACCTTGCCGCCGCTGGCCGCCGCGTTCCCCGGGGCTCGTTCTCTTCCGTCTTCCGTATTTTGCAGTAATGCGCATGCGCGGGCGGCCGCGCATGCGCATTTTCTCGTGAAAATGCGCATGCGCGGCCGTCCGCGCATGCGCATTACTGCAAAATACGGAAGGCGGAAGAGAACGAGCCCCGGGGAACGCGGCGGCCAGCGGCGGCAAGGTAAGTGCTTTTAAAATTATTGCGTTCTTTTATTGTAAAGTATTTAGGGAGGGCGGGAGGGAGGCGGGTGGCGGCCAGCTACGCTCCGTCTGCGGAGCGTGCGTAGTGCCGCCTGGCTCCGCCAGCTCCGCAAAATGCGGAGTAGGCGGAACTACGCACACTCCGCAGACGGAGCGTAGCTGGCCGCCCACGGCTACTGTTTATCCACAGGTTTAAGTTGTGGGTTACCTAAGGGACATGACACTTTAACCAACATATGGTCCGTCCAACCCACCGCCATCGGGTCAGATGTTCTAGCCCGGACTAGGGTGGTGAAGAAGGGGTCAAGTATATGTCCTCCTATATGGGTGGGGGAGGTGACTAGTTGGTTAAGTTGCATCGCTTCAAGGTCCGCTAGCAAGGAGCTGATGGGTAGAGATGACGTCTGATCAAGATGTATGTTTAAGTCACCTACTATGTTAAAGTTAGCACAACTAGGAACCAGCAAGCTAACCACATCTACAAGGGCGGCCTTGAAGGCGGTGTCGTTCCCAGGTGGACGATAGATAAGCATGCCACTAAAGGTAAATTGATGACTAACCTTTACCTTAAAAGAGGCGCTTTCACACATTGGAAGATCCTGAGCCTTCCACTCAGCCGGGAAGCAAGATTTAGTCGCCATGGCTATACCACCTCCCCTAGTTGCACGGTTCAAAGTAAACACCGTATAGGTAGAAGGGAAAGCCAGGTTTATGATGGCAGTGTCAGCGTCCTGTAACCAAGTTTCGGTAAGAAAAATGATATCAGGAGAGTCCGTATCTATCATGTCCCGGAGTGACTGATAGTGCTTGACCAGAGATCTAACATTCAAGCTCCATATATTAAGTGTTCGCTCAGTACAATCTATATGAATGCCGCGGGCAGTACCTTCAGCAGGGCGCACCCCAATGGGTGAGGCCAGAGAGAAACAACCACAAGCACAGTCATAAGGTCCCGAAAGAGGAGGTAAAGGGACATGGTTGCACACCGGAAGACTGTCTCTTATAGAAAAGATATCAGCACGATCGTACCTGAGCGTCACGATGTTACACATGATGGTAAAGTGGCTGGAGGCCAGAGTCCATCGTCCGCACCCGCTACCTCGACGCGGACGAGCGCAGACGGGCAGGACTCTGGCACGACTCCGGCTAAGCGACGGCGTCCCACTGCGCGTTCCCGCTGCGCGGGAGAGGACGACTTTAAATAGGCGTCTCCCAAAACAACTCGAGCGTCGGGACACTCCAAGATGGCGCCCGCGCAAGAACACACTCACCCCAAACAAAGATGGCGCCCACAGGTATCCAGCCCCGGGACCCGGACCCACCGAATGGCGGTGAGTTTTCCACAAATTAAGTGCGAGTGAGGGGACAGAAGCCCAGCAGAGCGGTAAGTAAAATCAGGGGATAAATAAAATAAATTAACCAAGATAAGCTAAAGGTAGATTTAAAATATCAAAGCCAGCTGGCAGCGCGACCTGCGCTAGTGCAGCAGTGATCAGAACGAGTAACAGTGCAAGTCCGCCTTAAATAGGCGTCTCCCAAAACAACTCGAGCGTCGGGACGCTCCAAGATGGCGCCCGCGCAAGAACACACTCATCCCAAACAAAGATGGCGCCCACAGGTATCCAGCCCCGGGACCCGGACCCGCCGAATGGCGGTGAGTTTTCCACAAATTAAGTGCGAGTGAGGGGACAGAAGCCCAGCAGAGCGGTGAGTAAAATCAGGGGATAAATAAAATAAAGTAACCAAGGTCCAGGGCTCCCAGTGTAGTTAATGTTGTGTAGTTTATGACCATTGTAAGTGATGTCAGGGTTCCACCTGGAGTGGTAATTTCCAGTAGGAAGTGAGCAGGGCTAGTGGGTTGAAGCCGTCTCAGATAGCGCTGTTTTTTTTGTGTTAGTCAAACTTGTACTATCTTATGTGTAACTCCACTTTAAAATTTGTTTGTTCAAGTGAATATATATATTCACATTTTGTGTTGTGCCTCTAGTGACTTGTTAGTTTTAAAAACAGATCTACAGTGACAGTAATTTTGTGTTCAGATTCTTCTTATAACTTCTCCATCTCAGTAAATAAAAGTGTATGCTTTAAGGTCAAAACATCCAGTAGTGCCCAAGCTCGTGGTTTTCAAGAGAGTCTATATGGTCTTTGTGTTTGTGAGTGTGTGGGAAAGCTGCATGAGTGAGTGTGACTGACACTGGAGGCACTGAGAGTGAAAGGTGCTGCAGAGCTTTTAGAGGTAAGAATAGACAGATGTGGCGAAATGGAGGAGTGGACACTAGAAGCCATAGTATGTGAGACTTCCTTCAAGAAGACACAGAAGTCTACACATATACGAACTTCATCAATATATTGGTTTAGTGCTTGCAAAATCCCCATCTGAAATATGTATTTTAGGGAGAGGCCACTCTTGACAAACATATTCAATCCAAGTGGCATCACCTACTGAAATTTGATGCTGGTATTTCAGAGCTTTGAGTTGTTTGAAGGTAGACAACTCCTGAAGTCTCTTGCTTGAGTGGGTGACCATCGCCCACTAAAGGATGCCACAACTGACCAGTACACTGATTTTAGTGTCCTGTGCATCTGCGTGTGCGAGGTGGAGATGGATGCTGGGAGAGTTGTCTCTGACAGGTCAAGGTAGGGACTTCTTTGTGACCTTGGGTCAAGGTTTGCAATGCACACCCTTGAGAGTGCATTGTGTTGAGTGTGTCACATGGACAATGTGGTCAGTTTTGTAGAGATGCTCAAGTGGCGCAGCATGGAGAGGGAAGGGGTGAGTAGGGTTGGACCATGGGAGGGAGGAGACTGATGCATGGGAGTGGAGAGGTTATCAGACAGAGGAGGGGTCCCAGAGTGAGTGTAGAGGGAGAGAGAAGAGGGGGCAGATCTTAGGGAAGCTAAGGGTAGTGTTACAGTGAATTTTCTTAGGGGGGTGCTGGACTTTGGAGTAGTATAACTTACTATTCGAACTCCAATCCCTGCAACAGTAGGGAAAGCGTTGGACTTTAAAGTCCAGTGACGCTGTAATGACTGGCGTTGTAAATGGAATGCGTGGTTCAGACCACGTTGCAAAGGCAAAGCGTTGTTCGGTGGCTGTGGTATTTGCTGTTTCCCCTGCTCGCCCTACAGTGGAGTCTATTTTGGATAAGATTTAAGCAATGAAGGTTTGGAGCTGCTGGTTCAGACTGAAAAGGACTTTTGTTGGATTTCAAGGTGTTGCCACCACTGTCCTGCGGCTAATTAATGACAGTAGTGGGAGGGTGTTGGCCTGTGTAACAGTTTGATGGAAAGTCCCTAAGGCCCTGCCTCCATCTTAGTTCATGGAGATCACCATCTTCCCTAACCTAGACAATGAAAGCAGCCATATTCCCGGATTTGTGCAGAATGAATGTTATGTCTGCCTTTAGACGCAGATGTCTCCAAACCGTTTCTTTCTTGGAACTGTGACATCGTCAAGTTGTTTAATTAATAACATTAATACACTATCTAGTGCGACATTCGTCTGGGTCAAATGTCTACCCTTCACCGTGTCAAGGTTACCTAAGAACACATGCAGACGTCGAACAAAAATAATGAGGTCTGAATTGACGGCCTTTTGCCAGATATGTTGGTAAGGAAACGTCTGGGACGCATACTTTGATGCACACTATATATGCCACACATTCCTAAACTTACGTCAGAAATTCCATTCTCCGATAATATTTAGGATATAAGGACTGCCACTTGTCAGGAGAGGTCCTTCGTCCAAATTATCACCCGTGAATCTGCCAGAGACGGTGTCACCTGCTGCCAGCGCCCTTCAACTGCACTGAAGCTGATCGAGCCAAGCCCCGGAGGAAGACCGCCTGACTGATCCAGAGTGGATGGTTGCCCTTCGTGGGGAACACTGTCTTCAGGCCCCTGTGATAAGAACAGCCTTCGCTGTCAACAAGGTAAGCAGTGCGTCCCTTCTCACTAAGAAACTCTACATTACCCGTTGCTCTGCCTTTCATGCTTTCTTAGTGTAGCGCATAGAAGTAGACAATAGGGTGTTAGGTTCTAGATAATATTTTAAATGATATTTTAATAATGCTAGAACGGTTCATGTTATTCTCATTAGTTAGAGCATGTCTTGTTGCTGGTTTTATAATATTCTGTGTAGTTGTTTTAGATGTGCTGGAAACAGATAGTTCCTGCAGTAATAAATACTTTTAATTTGAAAGTGTTCATCTTTCCTAGTACTGCGTGTGGGATTTGGTGTATAATTAAATCAGGTTGTTGCTGTTTCCCCAATGCCCCTGGTCCCTTTATGGGTTTGTTAGTAAACCAGAAGCCATACATCTATGTCAATTACACGTCGAATAGTGTCGTGAGGGGCTACAATAACTTGTCTTTCACTTTCATCGCTGGTGCATTGAACTAAGTTCACCTGTGACACCTGTGGGGGGCAAAGATCGTAAGTGCCTGCTCTAGGGTGGTGCAACCGGTGCTGCTGCACCAGGCACCGAGCTCAGAGTGCTGCGTTATGAAACATCATATGGGGTTAAAACCACCTCCTGCAAAGTTCCAAGTGTGGGCAGCAATTTTCAGGCAATAATAAAAATATCAAGATAACTCTGGAGATTAATGTAACTGCGGGAGGGATATGAGGTTTGTCTTGTGGGAGTTTTGATTCATCAGAAAGTGCAACAGATGGTTAACCTGCCTGCTGCAGAGCACATGTAACATGTAGATCACATACATGCGTTATCTCTAGGTAGCTCAGGGGGTTACTGTTGTGTCACAGAGGTCCTGTGTTTACTTACAGTTTAGACATTACAATCATTCTAATATAGCACAGTGAGCTATGAACCAACATCACACAACTGTAAGCTAACTACAAGACATAGGTTTTGAACCTTATGTTTTCACCAGTATTTTGTAATTCTAAAGTTGCTAAAAAGGTTTTCTTGGGGGTAGAAATAAAAAAAAATGTGTATAGGGGACAGCAAACTCTGTGTTACGCTTTATTTTGTGCTTCTCCCGACCAAGCACTCTTAAAATATATTGCCTCCGAGCATGGCTGATTTGGGACTCGTATGCCCTGTAGTTCTCATTGTCTTATGTAATATTTCCTTTACCTTGATTTACACACTTGTATAATTCTTTGTATCTGTATAACATGTGTGTGATGTAAAGTGCTCTGACACCCTACAGTGGTAAGCCCAGCACTTTAAAAGAAACGGAACACATGTGGGCAGAGGTGGGTGAGCCGCTGTAACCTTGAGCCAGGCTCGAGCCAGATCTTTGGCCCTGGCTGAGCCCGAGGGCCTCTGAAACCTCGAGCCAGGCTCGAGCCAGATGTTTGGCCCTGGCTGAGCCCGAGGGCCTCTGAAACCTCGAGCCTACAACGAGCCGAGGGTTTGCAAGAGGCGAGGGGGCACGAGGCTACAGCTGTATCTCGGGGACCCGGGCTGGACTCCTGGCTTCGGCTTAGTCTCCCGAGAATTCCACAACACCTCCACGGGCCAAAAATATCAAACGTGTAACAGCGCCTGTCTGTGGTGCAGCACTCGCCCTTTTACAAGGTTTGCGCTTTGTGAAGGTGCCTAAAATAACATGTGGATTCTGCCGCCTGGCGAGTCTAATCCGTCACGAATTAAGGACAAAGCATTGACCAGTGAGGCCAGAAAGTGAGACCTGTCTTGTGGCTGAATTGCACCATGAAAGAGGAGAAATCTGGTATCCATCCCAGCTTCAGCGCGTGAGCAAATTGTGTGATCCTAGACAAACACTTTATTTCACCTTTTTTTGTTCAATTCACATATGAGCGCACCTTCAAAATACGTGAGATCATGATGGGCGCTGTAAACCCCCCCCCCCCCCCCCCCCGCCCTTGTGTTTGAGTCTGTGAGGGTAACTAGGCGCTAAGTGGTTCGATTGAATATAATATACTCCCTCTATAATAGAATCCAGACAACCCCCCCCTCCCCAGTGCGAAGAGAGAAGGGCTGTCTCTTCACACTGCTGCCCTCTTAAACTCTTACTGCAACTCCTATCACCCCCCTCGACAAAGTAAATACACTCCCACGCAGGGCTTTAAGTGGGATGAAAAAACTGGGGGGTCTCTCAAAGGGGCGTGGCCAGTGTAATTAGGGGCGTGTCTTTAAATCACATACGCAAAAAATCTGTGCTTAGCATAGTGTGCCGCCCGACTTGTAATTTGCGGTTTCCGTCATTGCATCCAGATATTTGATACAAGTAACATCATACCTACAACAAGTAAGTAATATTGGCCTTGTCAATGGTTATTACTTGCAGAAGATAAATAAGCTGCAACTATAACTTGTATATAATATTGACAAAGCTTCCAATTAAATCCTTGGTGACCCTACCACAATGTTGCTGCTCCTGAGTTTAAGAAAGAGAAGGGAAATCCAGAAAGAAAATGACTCTTAAAGAATCTCCCTTCCCCCACAACGCTCCCCTGGCATGACGTCATGCTGTAACTTCTCTACTACTGAGAAGTGAGCAGTGTGAGCAGCGCACACCCATGTGCCTGGTGCTGTCTCGAAACGGGTCTCTATCAGGCTTTGTTTTGCACCCTGGCACTTTTATTCCGGACTGCAGTGACAGCAAACAGCGGTCATTGCAGTCCAGGAAAAAAACACGGGCTGCCTCTGTCAGGGCTCAAAACAGAGCCCGATAGAGACCCGTTTCGAGGCCCCCAGAAAAAAACTGCCGGTGCTCAGACCCCTTGAGACCCGGCCCACTTAAAGCCCTGCTCCCACGTCACAGGAACAGCGAGCACATTCAGAGCGGCAGAACTGTTCACCCTGCCTGTCCTGGGCACTGCCAGGCTGACACCGGTGGGCAGAGCATGGAAGGTACCCAGGGGGCTTATTCATGAGCCCTTGCGCCACTTTTGCCCGCCCGTGCGTCACTTTTTGTGACGCACCAGCAGGGTAAAAAGTGCGCCATGTGGTGTCATATTTACAAAGTGACGCATCTAGGTAGACAAGTCACTTTTCATAAATGAGGGCCCAGAGTACAGCTCTCCATAAAACGAACCCCACCCCCTGCATCGAGAAGCGAGGTGCATTTCTACCTCCGTTTCTATACTTGATGTATCTGGCATGCCACTACACTCACCGTTTGACTGTAAAAATGCTGCTTTGATGTTGAGAGTAAAAGGACACACATTTTATCCACGGCCACAGTCACTGACAATCCCCTTGAGTGCTAATCATTACAGTACTATATATAGGTAAGACTCCCGGTTTTATGCTATTTATTTTTCAAACATTTCAGTCTGTATTTATCTGTATTTGTTTTTTAGCCATCTTATCAGTATGTATCTCTATTTATTTTGTGTTTTGTGAAACAATTCAGTTGTAAAATTGTATATTACATTTTTTTTTTAAAGTGATAAACGGAGCAATCATATTTGATGCCTGTCATTTTTTTTTTTAGAATATTAAGAACTCACATTTAACATAACAATACACCCACAGGTAAATATTAGAATTATTCTACAAATATATCTTCACATATTACTGTACTTAATGAAATGTCATTGTGACGCGGGGGACCCCGACGAGGGCCCCCCTGGTATGCCTAGTAATGTGTCTGCCTTTTCTTCCCAGAATACAGAAGCCTGGAATACCCCCGACGTAGTACGGAGACGGCCTGGAGCTGTACACCTGCGGGACTACTCCTTTAAGGGGGCGGAGTCGGACTGGCGCCACACCCTTCCTGACGACGTAAAGCCCGTTCCGGAGTCCAGCCAGGTGTGCGAGTCACCCGGAGGTGGAGTTGGAGGTTGGTGGAGCGAGTGGAGAGACAGCGGAGCAGAGTGGACGGAGGAGGAAGAAGACGAGCGGAGGACGGAGGAAGATCGGAGGTCGGAGGACGAGGAGGACGGAGAGAGTCGGACGGAGGTGGAGGCGAATCAACAAGGGGATCACCGGCACGGCGGGGACAGCGGAGAAAGATCAGGAAGGTGGAGCCGGACGGAATCGGAGACGAGGCCGTGCTACAGGACGATCCGAACAGGGAAGGAGGCGGCGGGACCTGACAGCGACCCTGAGGTGGATTACCGCGGGAAGCCAGGGGGCTCTGCGGGACGCGCATCGCCCAGCCACACTAACACGGAAGTGTGGCTCACCCAGGTACGGTCCGATAACACAGCGTGGGGAGGTAGTAGACGAGGGAAGCCCGCCTAAAAAGAAAGCACCCCTGCACACCCTTGTTGGTTTCACAAGGGTTCACGTCCCACATACTAGGTTGGAGGTTGCACGTGTGATTCCCCTCACTCCCTTCCCTGAGAGTCGTTCATCCCAGCACCTGTACTGAGACGGACATTTGTTTCTTTCCTTTTTCTCTGGGGTACCTGCGACAAGCGACCAGCGAGACGGCGGGGAAAAGGCCTACGACACCCAGGAGACCTTGGGACAGGAGAGCAACAGGAGGACGAACCAGGACTTAGGAGGCGGACCCACCCCTACCATTCTATAGAGTGCCTGTTCGCAAACGTCGTTTGTACAAAGCAATAAAACCTGCATTACCCAGAGAGCCCGTGTGTGCGAATCTTTTCGACAACCCCGCAGTACAGACACAACCCCGGTCCCCAGTCTCACAAGTGGTGGAGAATGCGGGCAGTACAACTGTGAGCAACATCGAGGACACAACGATGGACGCGATCCTGCAAGCCCTCGTGAAGGGCCAAGAACAACTGGCATGGGCAGTGGAGCAACAACTAGCCGCAGCCCAGTTGGACCGGGATACCTTCCGAAGTTCCGTGGTACAGCAACTGGAAGGAATGCGGGTCACGGGAGACCCCGGCACCGTCACCGTCCGTGAGACCAGGGCTCCTCCTACACCCGCGGGCATTTCCTTGCAAAAATATGTCCCGGGAGAGGACCCAGACGCTTTCCTAACTAATTTTGAAAGGGTGGCCCTTGCTTGTGGGTGGACTGTGGACAAGTGGCCATTTTTCCTGGCACCATTGTTGACTGGAG
The DNA here is from genome assembly GCF_964263255.1 of Lissotriton vulgaris. Lineage (NCBI taxonomy): Eukaryota > Metazoa > Chordata > Amphibia > Caudata > Salamandridae > Lissotriton > Lissotriton vulgaris. The sequence continues at coordinate 67,346 of NW_028254760.1, forward strand.
AGGCACAGGCAGCCTATCAGGTAGCGAACAACAATGGTACCACCCCCTATGCCCAAATCAAGACTGTGATTCTAGATCACCTCGGCTTAGATTCTGAGGCCTATAGGGTTCGGTTCCGCAAGGAGAGGGGACAAGCTGGAGACAACCCCAAAACCTTGTTCTTTAGACTAAAAACCGCAGCGGACAAGTGGCTCACACCAACCACGAGCACCAAAGACCAAATCATGGACAAAATATACCTCGAACAGTATTTGGAAGCACTTCCCTATGGGACACAGCGATGGCTACGCCAACATTCTAATTTGAACACGGCTCAGGCCATGGAGATGGCCACCACCTACGCCCGGGCACAGCCTCGACTTCACAGTGCGGAACCGGAAAAACCAAGCAAGGGACCAACAAGGCCCGAGCGACGAGTGAGGGCACAACCGGGACCCCTCCCTCCTCTACCCCGACCATCGGCTGGCGATCACCCCCAATATCGGGGCCCACAGTGTTTCGATTGTGGCCAGTGGGGACACATAGCACGGATGTGCCCCCAGAAAAGAACGCACGAAGAGCCAATGGACGTTAATTACCTTCCAAAGGCAGTGTTGTATTCGGCTGAACTAGGAGGCTCCTTCCATGTGAGTGTTACTGTTAATGGGGTGAGGGTCAGGGCCCTCCTTGACTCTGGCTGTAAGCAATCTGTCATCCAAGCGGTTTATGTGACACCCAAACAGTTAGTACCGGAGAACAGTGTGTATATTAAGTGTGTACACGGGGACGTAAAAGAGTACCCAGTGGCTACCATTCCCCTAGGTCTAGAGGGCACGGAAAATATGGTAGTGAAAGTTGGGGTAATGGATACCCTACCCGAACCTTTGATCTTGGGCACAGATAATCCGAACTTCCTGAACCTCTTCAAACGCCATGTGTGCCGAGACAGTGAACAAGGAGACACAGTAAACAACCTGTTATCCACAGGCCCATGGGAAGGAGATAGGTCCTTCCGATTTGCCCAGTCCAATGACGAGACGCTCATCAATGCTTGGGAACAGGCACATGTGGGTTTAAACAATCCTAATCCCTCCTACCCCAGTTTTGTGATAAAGGATGATCTTTTATATAGACTAGCCTCTAAGGATGAGCCGATGCAACTGCTGGTACCAGCCTGTTTTCGCGACCAAATAATGTACTATGCCCATACCCACCTACTGGCGGGACACATTGGGAGCGAGAAAACGACCCAGAACGTCCTCCGGAACTTCTACTGGCCTGGTATCTATAGCGACATAAAAAAACATTGTCAAACCTGTGACCTTTGTCAGCGGAAGAATGCCCAACGTCCAGCGGCGGTACCCTTACAACCTCTGCCAGTCATCGGGACCCCTTTCGAGAGAGTCGGGATGGACCTGATAGGCCCCTTAACCACCACGAAAAAAGGATTTAGATACGCTCTCGTTATTGTGGACTACGCCACTAGATTTCCTGAGGCGTTTCCTTTAAAAGCACCCACCTCCAGGAACATTGCCGATAAATTCCTAGAGTTATTTTCTCGAGTGGGGTTCCCTAAGGAGATCCTCACGGACCAGGGGACCCCATTCATGTCCAAGGTTATGGAGGAGGTTTGCCAAATGTTGGGTTTACACCAGATTAAGACATCCGTGTACCACCCTCAAACGGATGGGTTAGTTGAACGTTACAACAGGACACTAAAAACGGTCCTGAAGAAAATGGTGGAGGTAAACCACTCCGACTGGGACTCCTTGTTGCCCTTAGCTCTGTATGTGATAAGAGGCCAGCGTCAAAGTAGCCTTGGGTGTTCATCTTTCGAGATGCTCTATGGGAGACAACCCAGGAGCCTGCTCGATATGACAAAGGATATGTGGGAAACGGAACAAGGCGGAGAAACCAGAACTCTTCTAGAATACAGCTCGAATTTGAGGAACAAATTAGGAAAGATCAGGGAACTCGCTTTTACGCACTTGGAGGACAGCCAGAAACATCAACTGACCCATTATAATAGAGGAAAAAAATGGAGGTCCCTAAAAATCGGGGACTGGGCCCTGGTCTTACTGCCTTCACTGGCCAAAAAGTTCAGCAATGAGTGGCAGGGCCCCTACAAGGTCATCGAGACGATAGGCAAAACGACCTATCGACTCCGTCTCACCCCCAGAAAGACCCAGATTTTTCATATAAATCTGTTGAAAAAATGGCTTGGAACGCCTCCGGTGGCAGCAAATTTGGTACTGAATCCCATAAAAACCCCTTCCCCCACGATAAATGACTTGGTTATCAGTGAGGAGTTGTTTGAAGAAGAGCAGGAAGGGCTCCGGCAGGTTCTGAGGAGATACGCACCCATCTTCTCCGACCTTCCAGGTAAAACCACCTTGGCTGAGCACAGGATTGAGACGCCTCCGGGTACCGTGGTCAAGCAACGACCGTATAGGATTCCAGAGGCTAAACGGGATGCCATTGCGAAAGAGGTGGCAGAAATGCTCAGGTTAGGGGTGATACGGCCTTCCCGGAGTGAGTGGTCGTCCCCTATAGTTATGGTACCTAAACCCGATGGCAGCAGCCGTTTTTGTATGGACTTCCGGGCATTAAACGAAGTATCCGCTTGTGATTCCTACCCCATACCCCGGATCGATGAACTCATCGAGAAACTCGGGGAGGCCAAATATATCAGTACCCTGGACCTGACGAAGGGTTATTGGCAGGTGCCCCTGCGCGAGGAAGACAGGAGAAAAACAGCCTTTGCCACCTCGGAGGGGCTGTTCGAATTTACGGTGCTGCCCTTCGGTCTACACGGGGCTCCCGCCACGTTCCAGAGGCTCATGAATACGGTATTGCGGGGGCATCATCAATATTGCTCCGCGTATCTTGATGACATCATCATTTTCAGTCCCTCCTGGGAGGCTCACTTGCAACATCTGGATACCGTGTTCGGTTTGCTAGCATCTGCGGGTCTCCATGTCAACTCCAAGAAATCCCGAATCGGGTACCATAAAGTCAAATATCTGGGGTACCTTCTGGGTCATGGCCTCATTGAACCCCAGGTGGAAAAAGTGCGGGCTATCGCAGAGACCCCGTTTCCGAAAACTCTAAAGGACATGCGTGCCTTTTTGGGTTTAGTCGGGTACTACCGACGTTTTATTCCCTCCTTTTCTGAGGTTGCGACACCACTGACCGATACTCTCAAGAAGTCGAAGACCCGCCCGGACTTCCACAACCCGACGCCGGCCATGTGGACGGCCTTTCAGACTCTTAAAAAAGCCATCACCACCAGGCCGGTTCTTACGTCGCCCGATTTCAACAAGCCCTTCGTGTTGCATACTGATGCTTCGGACTTTGGTATCGGGGCGGTGTTGTCCCAGGACACAGGGGAGGGGGGCCTCCGACCCGTTCTGTACATCAGCAGGAAGCTCTTTCCTAGAGAGGTTAGGTACCCGACTATTGAGAAGGAGTGCCTGGCCATCAGGTGGGCGGTGGACAAGCTACGCTACTACCTTGAAGGGCGGTCCTTCCTGCTTTACACGGACCATGCCCCTCTCATATGGATGGCAAGGAACATTTCGAACAACCCTCGCGTCATGCGATGGTTCCTAGCCTTGCAGCCTTTTCGGTTTCAGGTCAGGCACCAGAAGGGTGCCGAGAATGTTCATGCTGACTTCCTTTCTCGGTATCCTCTCCCCGATCGGGAGATTCCTAGGGGGGGGATGTGTGACGCGGGGGACCCCGACGAGGGCCCCCCTGGTATGCCTAGTAATGTGTCTGCCTTTTCTTCCCAGAATACAGAAGCCTGGAATACCCCCGACGTAGTACGGAGACGGCCTGGAGCTGTACACCTGCGGGACTACTCCTTTAAGGGGGCGGAGTCGGACTGGCGCCACACCCTTCCTGACGACGTAAAGCCCGTTCCGGAGTCCAGCCAGGTGTGCGAGTCACCCGGAGGTGGAGTTGGAGGTTGGTGGAGCGAGTGGAGAGACAGCGGAGCAGAGTGGACGGAGGAGGAAGAAGACGAGCGGAGGACGGAGGAAGATCGGAGGTCGGAGGACGAGGAGGACGGAGAGAGTCGGACGGAGGTGGAGGCGAATCAACAAGGGGATCACCGGCACGGCGGGGACAGCGGAGAAAGATCAGGAAGGTGGAGCCGGACGGAATCGGAGACGAGGCCGTGCTACAGGACGATCCGAACAGGGAAGGAGGCGGCGGGACCTGACAGCGACCCTGAGGTGGATTACCGCGGGAAGCCAGGGGGCTCTGCGGGACGCGCATCGCCCAGCCACACTAACACGGAAGTGTGGCTCACCCAGGTACGGTCCGATAACACAGCGTGGGGAGGTAGTAGACGAGGGAAGCCCGCCTAAAAAGAAAGCACCCCTGCACACCCTTGTTGGTTTCACAAGGGTTCACGTCCCACATACTAGGTTGGAGGTTGCACGTGTGATTCCCCTCACTCCCTTCCCTGAGAGTCGTTCATCCCAGCACCTGTACTGAGACGGACATTTGTTTCTTTCCTTTTTCTCTGGGGTACCTGCGACAAGCGACCAGCGAGACGGCGGGGAAAAGGCCTACGACACCCAGGAGACCTTGGGACAGGAGAGCAACAGGAGGACGAACCAGGACGGAGGAGGCGGACCCACCCCTACCATTCTATAGAGTGCCTGTTCGCAAACGTCGTTTGTACAAAGCAATAAAACCTGCATTACCCAGAGAGCCCGTGTGTGCGAATCTTTTCGACAACCCCGCAGTACAGACACAACCCCGGTCCCCAGTCTCACAGTCATCCTATTTTTTTTTAACTACCCATGCTGCCTATCTGCTCAACAGTTGGATTCATAAAGACAGCACGGAGAGTCACTTAAAAGAAGCCCAATTTCCTGTGTTTTTCTGCTTTTAAAAACAAATGCAGACAGAAAACACCTTGTTTTCTGCCTGTATTTATCTGTAAAATCAGTAAAAATTGTAAACTGTGAGCCTTGTACAGAAGCAGTGCTGAACCTTTCTGCAGCCCTAAATCAGCTCGTCCACGTGGCTCTGTCACCCTCCACCCTGCTCTGGCAAACCGCCCCCAGCCTGCTTCTCCCCAGGGTGGGCTAACTTCTCTGGACCTGCTAGGGTGACCAACTGGCATTGGTGCAAATTCAGGATGGTGAGTGTAAACATTCAGGACGAAGGGTCGAAATTCAGGACACAAATTCAGGACAAAAGGTCAAAATTCAGGACAAAACTTCAGGACAATTGGATACGTTTTACAGACACATCAGAGGGCGTGCAATAGTATAGAAGTAAGCCCAGCCATATCTAAACATATTCAACAATTTGCAAACCTATCCATCATGTATCCTTCCATCTATCATTTCACTCATCCATCCCCTCATCCATCCATTCACTCATCCATCCATTATCCATTCATCCACCCTATCCATCTGTACACTCATCCATCCACTCTTCTACCCATTCATCCATTCACTCATCCATCCATTATCCATTCATCCACCCTATCCATCTGTACACTCATCCATCCACTCTTCTACCCACCCATCCATTCACTCATCCATCCAGCCATTTACCCGTTCACCTATCCAGCCATCCTTTCACTTACTCATCCATCCACCCAGTCACTCATCCTTCCACCCTTCCACTCTATCAGTCATCCATTCACCCTCCCTTTCTCTCTTAATCGATCCTTTCACTTAGCAATCCTTCCTTTCATCCATCCACCCACCCATCCATCTACTAATCCACTCATGAATCCATCCATTGACCCTATCACTCATCCATCCTTTCTCTCATCCATTTATCCTTTCACTCCTTCACTCATCTATTCATCCTTTTGTCCATCTACCCTCCCTTTCACTCACTCATCCATCCTTACATACACCCTTTCACTCATTCGTCCATCCATTCACCCTTGCATTTATCAATTCATCAATCCATCCATCATTTCACTTAGCCATCCACCCACTCACTCACTCATCATCCACCTTTTTACTCATCTATCCTTTCATTCATCCATCCACCCTTTTACCCATCCATCTACCCTTCCACCCATACATCCAGCCATTTACCTTTTCTCTCTTCCATCCTTCCACTCACTCATCAAACCATCCATCCTTTCTCATTATTCATCTATTCAATCTTTCATTCATCCATTCACCCTTTCACTAATTCATCCAGCCATCCACTTATTCACTCGCCCACCTTTTCATATTAATTCTGAGCTGAGCCTTTTTGACAAGAGGCCCATCAAGAACTTCACCCTCGCTGCATGAGCCATTCCAGCACTGGGCCAGGGTCAGACTAATTTGCATATAGCCAAGTTCTGAGCTGGGATGGTGCAGTGAGCTAAAAAACGGTGATGGATCAAGCCCTGAACTTTGGACTGGGTAAGAGTGGTCTGCTTAATTCAGACACTCTGTTCATCACCACCCCCTTTTCTGAATCATTTTTGTCCACCATAAGCGTGGAAGGGTATACTCAGATGTGAGTCCCTAGCTCATTGCACCATTAGGATTCAAGCAAGCCGGGCCGAAGACGGCTGAAATGCCAGAAACCGGTCCCCGGTAGCTTGTTTCCTTCCCAGTATAAGAATTGGCTTGGTAGTTTGGTCTGCCCTGTTCCCATGATGCACTGGGCCAGGGTCAGACTAATTTGCATATAGCCAAGTTCTGAGCTAGGATGGTGCAGTGAGCTAAAAAACGGTGATGATCAAGCCCTGATCTTTGGACTGGGTAAGAGTGGTCTGCTTAATTCAGACACTCTGTTCATCACCACCCCCTTTTCTGAATCATTTTTGTCCACCATAAGCGTGGAAGGGTATACTCAGATGTGAGTCCCTAGCTCATTGCACCATCAGGATTCAAGCAAGCCGGGCCGAAGACGGCTGAAATGCCAGAAACCGGTCCCCGGTAGCTTGTTTCCTTCCCAGTATAAGAATTGGCTTGGTAGTTTGGTCTGCCCTGTTCCCATGATGCACTGGGCCAGGGTCAGACTAATTTGCATATAGCCAAGTTCTGAGCTGGGATGGTGCAGTGAGCTAAAAAACGGTGATGGATCAAGCCCTGATCTTTGGACTGGGTAAGAGTGGTCTGCTTAATTCAGACACTCTGTTCATCACCACCCCCTTTTCTGAATCATTTTTGTCCACCATAAGCGTGGAAGGGTATACTCAGATGTGAGTCCCTAGCTCATTGCACCATCAGGATTCAAGCAAGCCGGGCCGAAGACGGCTGAAATGCCAGAAACCGGTCCCCGGTAGCTTGTTTCCTTCCCAGTATAAGAATTGGCTTGGTAGTTTGGTCTGCCCTGTTCCCATGATGCACTGGGCCAGGGTCAGACTAATTTGCATATAGCCAAGTTCTGAGCTGGGATGGTGCAGTGAGCTACAAAACGGTGATGGATCAAGCCCTGATCTTTGGACTGGGTAAGAGTGGTCTGCTTAATTCAGACACTCTGTTCATCACCACCCCCTTTTCTGAATCATTTTTGTCCACCATAAGCGTGGAAGGGTATACTCAGATGTGAGTCCCTAGCTCATTGCACCATCAGGATTCAAGCAAGCCGGGCCGAAGACGGCTGAAATGCCAGAAACCGGTCCCCGGTAGCTTGTTTCCTTCCCAGTATAAGAATTGGCTTGGTAGTTTGGTCTGCCCTGTTCCCATGATGCACTGGGCCAGGGTCAGACTAATTTGCATATAGCCAAGTTCTGAGCTGGGATGGTGCAGTGAGCTAAAAAACGGTGATGGATCAAGCCCTGATCTTTGGACTGGGTAAGAGTAGTCTGCTTAATTCAGACACTCTGTTCATCACCACCCCCTTTTCTGAATCATTTTTGTCCACCATAAGCGTGGAAGGGTATACTCAGATGTGAGTCCCTAGCTCATTGCACCATCAGGATTCAAGCAAGCCGGGCCGAAGACGGCTGAAATGCCAGAAACCGGTCCCCGGTAGCTTGTTTCCTTCCCAGTATAAGAATTGGCTTGGTAGTTTGGTCTGCCCTGTTCGCATGATGCTCTGGGCCAGGGTCAGACTAATTTGCATATAGCCAAGTTCTGAGCTGGGATGGTGCAGTGAGCTAAAAAACGGTGATGGATCAAGCCCTGATCTTTGGACTGGGTAATAGTGGTCTGCTTAATTCAGACACTCTGTTCATCACCACCCCCTTTTCTGAATCATTTTTGTCCACCATAAGCGTGGAAGGGTATACTCAGCTGTGAGTCCCTAGCTCATTGCACCATCAGGATTCAAGCAAGCCGGGCCGAAGACGGCTGAAATGCCAGAAACCGGTCCCCGGTAGCTTGTTTCCTTCCCAGTATAAGAATTGGCTTGGTAGTTTGGTCTGCCCTGTTCCCATGATGCACTGGGCCAGGGTCAGACTAATTTGCATATAGCCAAGTTCTGAGCTGGGATGGTGCAGTGAGCTAAAAAACGGTGATGGATCAAGCCCTGAACTTTGGACTGGGTAAGAGTGGTCTGCTTAATTCAGACACTCTGTTCATCACCACCCCCTTTTCTGAATCATTTTTGTCCACCATAAGCGTGGAAGGGTATACTCAGATGTGAGTCCCTAGCTCATTGCACCATTAGGATTCAAGCAAGCCGGGCCGAAGACGGCTGAAATGCCAGAAACCGGTCCCCGGTAGCTTGTTTCCTTCCCAGTATAAGAATTGGCTTGGTAGTTTGGTCTGCCCTGTTCCCATGATGCACTGGGCCAGGGTCAGACTAATTTGCATATAGCCAAGTTCTGAGCTAGGATGGTGCAGTGAGCTAAAAAACGGTGATGATCAAGCCCTGATCTTTGGACTGGGTAAGAGTGGTCTGCTTAATTCAGACACTCTGTTCATCACCACCCCCTTTTCTGAATCATTTTTGTCCACCATAAGCGTGGAAGGGTATACTCAGATGTGAGTCCCTAGCTCATTGCACCATCAGGATTCAAGCAAGCCGGGCCGAAGACGGCTGAAATGCCAGAAACCGGTCCCCGGTAGCTTGTTTCCTTCCCAGTATAAGAATTGGCTTGGTAGTTTGGTCTGCCCTGTTCCCATGATGCACTGGGCCAGGGTCAGACTAATTTGCATATAGCCAAGTTCTGAGCTGGGATGGTGCAGTGAGCTACAAAACGGTGATGGATCAAGCCCTGATCTTTGGACTGGGTAAGAGTGGTCTGCTTAATTCAGACACTCTGTTCATCACCACCCCCTTTTCTGAATAATTTTTGTCCACCATAAGCGTGGAAGGGTATACTCAGATGTGAGTCCCTAGCTCATTGCACCATCAGGATTCAAGCAAGCCGGGCCGAAGACGGCTGAAATGCCAGAAACCGGTCCCCGGTAGCTTGTTTCCTTCCCAGTATAAGAATTGGCTTGGTAGTTTGGTCTGCCCTGTTCCCATGATGCACTGGGCCAGGGTCAGACTAATTTGCATATAGCCAAGTTCTGAGCTGGGATGGTGCAGTGAGCTAAAAAACGGTGATGGATCAAGCCCTGATCTTTGGACTGGGTAAGAGTAGTCTGCTTAATTCAGACACTCTGTTCATCACCACCCCCTTTTCTGAATCATTTTTGTCCACCATAAGCGTGGAAGGGTATACTCAGATGTGAGTCCCTAGCTCATTGCACCATCAGGATTCAAGCAAGCCGGGCCGAAGACGGCTGAAATGCCAGAAACCGGTCCCCGGTAGCTTGTTTCCTTCCCAGTATAAGAATTGGCTTGGTAGTTTGGTCTGCCCTGTTCGCATGATGCTCTGGGCCAGGGTCAGACTAATTTGCATATAGCCAAGTTCTGAGCTGGGATGGTGCAGTGAGCTAAAAAACGGTGATGGATCAAGCCCTGATCTTTGGACTGGGTAATAGTGGTCTGCTTAATTCAGACACTCTGTTCATCACCACCCCCTTTTCTGAATCATTTTTGTCCACCATAAGCGTGGAAGGGTATACTCAGCTGTGAGTCCCTAGCTCATTGCACCATCAGGATTCAAGCAAGCCGGGCCGAAGACGGCTGAAATGCCAGAAACCGGTCCCCGGTAGCTTGTTTCCTTCCCAGTATAAGAATTGGCTTGGTAGTTTGGTCTGCCCTGTTCCCATGATGCACTGGGCCAGGGTCAGACTAATTTGCATATAGCCAAGTTCTGAGCTGGGATGGTGCAGTGAGCTAAAAAACGGTGATGGATCAAGCCCTGATCTTTGGACTGGGTAAGAGTGGTCTGCTTAATTCAGACACTCTGTTCATCACCACCCCCTTTTCTGAATCATTTTTGTCCACCATAAGCGTGGAAGGGTATACTCAGATGTGAGTCCCTAGCTCATTGCACCATCAGGATTCAAGCAAGCCGGGCCGAAGACGGCTGAAATGCCAGAAACCGGTCCCCGGTAGCTTGTTTCCTTCCCAGTATAAGAATTGGCTTGGTAGTTTGGTCTGCCCTGTTCCCATGATGCACTGGGCCAGGGTCAGACTAATTTGCATATAGCCAAGTTCTGAGCTGGGATGGTGCAGTGAGCTAAAAAACGGTGATGGATCAAGCCCTGATCTTTGGACTGGGTAAGAGTGGTCTGCTTAATTCAGACACTCTGTTCATCACCACCCCCTTTTCTGAATCATTTTTGTCCACCATAAGCGTGGAAGGGTATACCCAGATGTGAGTCCCTAGCTCATTGCACCATCAGGATTCAAGCAAGCCGGGCCGAAGACGGCTGAAATGCCAGAAACCGGTCCCCGGTAACTTGTTTCCTTCCCAGTATAAGAATTGGCTTGGTAGTTTGGTCTGCCCTGTTCCCATGATGCACTGGGCCAGGGTCAGACTAATTTGCATATAGCCAAGTTCTGAGCTGGGATGGTGCAGTGAGCTAAAAAACGGTGATGGATCAAGCCCTGATCTTTGGACTGGGTAAGAGTGGTCTGCTTAATTCAGACACTCTGTTCATCACCACCCCCTTTTCTGAATCATTCCAGGACTGGGGCAGAAGCCACCCAGGGCAGAGACAGGATCCACCACAGGAGGGGGACAGGAGCCATCACAGGCGGAGGGCAGGTGGGGGGACAGGAGCCATCACTGGGGCGGGGCAGGAGCCATCACAGGAGGGGGAACAGGATCCACCAGGGTGGGCGCAGGGGTGGGTATGCAGTATTCTAGTATCATCTTGGTCTCTTCCAGGGTGGGGTAGGGCTCCTCACTGCCTCCTGGTCAAGACGAGAAATCAGGCTCTTTCCAAAATGTTAGTTTTGCCATCCCCCACTGTGATGTACAGTACTTACAGGAGATGCTCCAAGAGAACTGATTTAACTGATTGCCCTCCATACTTTGTTAATCTGTGTGGGTGCGATTGTGCCATTTCTTTATTTTATTATATTAAGACTGCATGTTTGAAGAACCGAGGTTTGTTTACAATTTAGTGACAGTATTTAAGCTCTGTGAAGAGAACCAGTGCGGCGCCGTCGTGTAATCAGGGCCGGTTCTAGGATGTTTGGGGCCGTGGCAGAAATGGAATGTGTGAAGCCCTCCTAAATCACAGCGACATGGAGCATTCAGGGCTGTTTGCATCTGAATAGATGCCCCTGCTGCTGAAGCCACAGCCCCACCCTCTGTCACCTTCAAGCACCTTTAACAGCTCATCAAGGGCTGGAGGTGTGAGGGCTGCCATCCCGCTGTGTCTCTCCAATGCTGGGGGCATCTGAGGAGGTTTGGTGCAGCCTCGGAGTGAAGAAGGGAGAAGGGTGGAAGATGTGCCCGGTTAAAATTACGGACAAATGGCGTCCGTTAAAGAATCCTTCACGGACAACGGACAGATGGCCGAAATTACGGACTGTCCGTGAAATTTACGGACGGTTGGTCACCCTAGGACCTGCTGGTGTTTGTCCTCATCGCGCCCTACTAACCTCTCGGGCAGTCAGTCTTCCTGCTCCATGGTTCATGGCGTATTTTCTTTCTCTCTACACCTAAATGCAGACTAAATTACCTAAAGACTAACCAGAACTACACTCCAACCATTCTTAACCTGAGGAGTTAGAGGCCTCAGACAAACAGATGTCACTGTTGTCATAGAATATTATTTTTCAATCCCTGGACCCCTCTTCCTCACTCTCAGTACCTGATCACGTGGTTGGATGGGGAGCATTTCTGCACGCAGATGAAGACAGAATTACTGTTCCTTTAGCCACTGCTTCCGTGAAGCGTGTGTGTGTGTGGGAAGCTTGCACTCCTGCTTTTTTAGTACCTTACCTATAAGGGGGGAGCTTACACCACGGCTGTTCTGCTTCAGTGTGTGTGAGAGAAGCTTGCGCTTCAGCTTGTGTGGTGCCTGATCCTCAAGAGGGAAGCTTACACCACGGCTGCATCAGTTCAGTGTGTGTGAGGGAAGCTTGTGGAGCAGCATAACTTTGGCTCCGCCCTTTTAAGTTTTGATCATGTCGGAAACTTGCACTGAGGCTAGTGTGGTACCTGATCCGTTAGGGGGGGAGCTTACACCATGGCTGCACCGCTTCAGTGTGTGAGAGAGAAACTTGCACTACTGCTAGTGTGGTACCTGATCTGTAAGGGGGACGCTTACACAACGTCTGCACCACTTCTGTGTGTGTGTGTGTGTGCAATGGAAGCTTACACTGCTGCTTGTGAAGTACTTGATCTGTAAGTGGGGGAAGCCTATGTGTATGCAGGGGAGTCTTATATATATATAAAGTTGCACCCCTTCAACGTATGTGAGGGAAGAGTGCACTACTGCTAGTGAGGTACTTGATCTATAAGTGTGGGAAGCCTACACCATGGCCGCACCGCTACAGTGTGTGTGTGTGAGGGAAGCTTGCACTGCTGCTTTACGGATACCTGGTCTGTAAGGGGGAAGCTTACGCCAAGGCTGCACTGCTTCAGTGTGTGTGAGGGAAGTGTGATCTGATGCTTGTGTGGTACCTGATCTGTAAGGGGAGCTCCTAAACCACAGTTGCACTGCTTCAGTGTGTGTGAGCGAAGCTTGCACTGCTGCTTGTGTGGTCCCTGATCTGTAAGGGGGAAGATTACTCCACAGCTTCTCTGCTTCCGTGTATGTGAAGGAAGTTTTTGCTGCTGCTTCCGTGGTACCTGATCTGTAAAGGGGCTCTTAAACTACAGGTGCAGGTCTTCAGTGTGTGTGTGTGTGAGGGAAGCGTGCAGTGGTGCTTGTGAGGTACTTGATCTGTAAGAGGGAAGCTTACACCACGGCTGCACCACTTCAGTGTATGGATGAGGGAAGCTTGCACTGCTTCTTATGTGGAACCTAATATGTAAGGGGGAAGTTTAAACCATGGTTGCATTGCTTCTGTGTGTGTGTGAGGGAAGCTTGCACTGCTGTTTGAGTGTTATTTAATTTGTAAGGGGGAAGATTAGACCAAGGCTGCACCACTTCAGTGTGTGTGAGGGACGTGTGGTCTGCTGCTTGTGTGGTGCCTGATCTGTAAGGGGGAAGCTTACACCACGGCTGCACCGCTTTAGTGTGCGGGTGAGGGAAGCTTGCACTGCTGCTACTGTGGTACCTGGTCTGTAAAGGGGCTCTTAAACTACAGCTGCAATGCTTCATTGTGTGTGAGGGAAGCATGCACCGGTGCTAGTGTGGTACCTGATCTATTAGGGGGAAGCGTGTGGTTTAAGCTCAAAATATCCCGCTGTGCCCAAGCTCGTGGTTTTCAAGAGAGTAAATGTGGTCTTTGTGTTTGTGAGTGTGTGGGAGAGCTGCATGAGTGAGTGTGACTGACACTGGAGGCACTGAGAGTGAAAGGTGCTGCAGAGCTTTTAGAGGTAAGAATAGACAGATGTGGCGGAATGGAGGAGTGGACACTAGAAACCAAAATATTTGAGACTTTCATAAAGAAGACACAGAAGCCTACACATATAAGAAACTTCATCAATATATTGGCTTGCAAAATCCCCATCTGAAATATGTATTTTCTCGTAGGTAGAGGCCACTATTGACAAACATATTCAATCCAAGTGACATCACCTACTGAAATATATTTGATGCCGGTATTTCAGAGCTTTAAGTTGTTTAAAGATCGGCAACTCCTGAAGTCTCTTGCTTGAGTGGGTGGCCATCGCCGGCTGAAGGATGCCACAACTGACCAGTACACTGATTTTAGTGTCCTGTGCATCTGAGTGTGCGAGGTGGAGATGGATGCTGGGTGAGTTGTCTCTGACAGGTCAAGGTAGGGAATTCTTTGTGACCTTGAGTCAAGGTTTGTAATGCACACCCTTGAGAGTGCATTGTGTTGAGTGTGTCACATGGACAACATGGTCAGGCTTTTCCAGATGTTAACCCGTTATTTGCTGCTGTCGGACAACGGCTGTCGCGAGCACTACCTTGGTAGTGCTGCACACGTCCGTTGCCTGACGCGGCCCCGCCCGTGCAATAGAATGCCCGCAGCCTGGTGGATTTTGCGCCGCGCTAAACGAGTTAAATTGGCGCAGCAGCAGGGGAAGGGAAGGGGTGAGTAGGGGTGGACCAAAGGAGTGAGGACACTAATGCTTGGGAGTGGAGAAGTCATCCGACAAAGGATGGGTCCCAGAGTGAGTGTAGAGGGAGAGAGAAGAGGGGTAGATCTTAGGGAAGCTAAGGGTAGTGGTGGGAGGATGTGATGGAGGGTTAGAAGGCGATGGGTTCATCCCTGTGGAAATTTTGGGTAAGGGGGGTGTCCCTATGATTGGGACGGGCTATGGGGCAGGTCATGTCTCCGTCCACATTAAAGCGCACCTGATATCTAGCAATCACTTTCCTTCTAAATCCAGCATGTGGGCACAATACAGTACTACACGGAGCCCCAAGACTAAGGTCTGCTTGACGGTTGTATCACACTACGACGCATTCCTTTCCCATGTGTTCCTTAATAACGCGGGTGGAACAACAAATGTGTCTCAACCACGCATTCCATTCACAACACAAGTGTTACAATGACTTACCTTAGGGGGGTGTTGGATTTTGGAGTAGTATAACTCACTATTCTAACTCCAATCCCTGCAAAAGTAGGGAAAGCGTTGGACTTTAAAGTCCAGTGGTGGTTTACCTAATGCATGACGTTGTAATGACTGGCGTTGTAAATGGAATGCGTGGTTCAGACACATTCGTTGTTCTGCCCACGTTGCAAAGGCAACTCGTTGTTCGGCGGCTATGGTATTTGCTGTTTCCCCTGCTCGACTTATAGTGGAGTATATTTTGGTATATTTCTTCACCAAACATTCATACATACATGCACGCACACAAACACATTCATTCACAACACACTTCACTAAACATTCATACATACATGCACGCACACAAACACATTAATTCACAACACTCTACACCAAACATTCATACATACATGCATGCACTCACTTTCATTCACAACACTCTTCACCAAACACTCATACATACATGCACGCACACAAACACATTAATTCACAACACTCTACACCAAACATTCATACATACATGCACGCACGAAACTGTTTCAAACTAAAACAGACACTACCCACAGCCAGCTCTGCCTCGAAGGTTCCAGAAGGCTTGGGACTGCTGCCTTCCACAGTGGCTGACGAGGGAAGGCAGCAGTCCCATTGTCATCACAGAGTGGGATGGGGTCAGTGAGACTGCTGACCCCACCCCACTCTGTGATGAGGTGTCACTGATTGACACATAACCCTGGGCGCTTCAGGGCTTATAACTGTAGCGCCCAGCTGCGAGGCAATCAGTGACGCCACCCACTGCTAAGCTGAGGCCGTCACGCCCACAGGAGCTGCGACTTTCTCAGCCCGGCAAAGTTCCATTGAGACAGCCAGGAGCCTGCGCTAAATGTGCACATCTGGTTGCTTGAACTGAAAGTGAACAGTGTCTGTCAGACTGACCTTTGTGCAGCCTGACAGACACTGTTCATGAGGGGCAAAAGGTGGAGGGGCGTGGCCCCTCAGCCCCAATGGACCGGCCGCTCTGCCATCTTTCCTAACTGAGACAATGAAAGCAGCCATATTCCCTGATTTGTGCAGAATCATTGTTATGCCTGCCTTTAGACGCAGATGTCTCCAAACCTTATCTTTCTTGGAACTGTGACATTGTCAAGTTCTTCAATTAATAACATTAATAAAGTATCTAATGAACATTCGTCTGGGTCAAATGTCTACCCTGCACCATGTCAAGGTTACCTAAGAACACATGCAGACATCAAACAAAAATAATGAGGTCTGAATTGAGGTTCTTTTGCCAGATATGTTGGTAAGGAAACGTCTGGGACGCAGACTTTGCTGCAAATTATTAATGCACATAACTTACGTCAGAAATTCCAATCTCTGATAAGATTTAAGGACTGCCACTTGTCCGGAGAGGTCCTTTGCCAGATTATCACCCATGATTCTGCCAGAGATGGTCTCACCTGATGCCGGTGCACTTCACATTTTGCAGATGACACATCTCGACTGAAGACTGAAGCTGATAGAGCCAAGCCCCGGAGGAAGACCGCCTGACTGATCCAGAGTGGATGTTTGCCCTTCGTGGGGACCACTGTCTTCAGCCCCCTCTGATACGAACAGCCTTCGCTGTCAACAAGGTAAGCAGTGCGTCCCTTCTCCCTAAGCAACTCTAGATTACACGTTGCTCTGACTTTAATGCTTTCATACTGTAGCGCATAGAAGTAGGCATTAGGGTGTTAGGTTATAGATAATATTTTAAATGATATTTTAATAATGCTACAAATGTCATGTTATTCTCATTAGTTAGAGCGTGTCTCGTTGCTGGTTTTATAATATTCTGTGTAGTTGTTTTAGATGTGCTAGGAAACAGATACTTCCTGCAGTAATAAATACTTTTAATTTAAAAGCATTCATCTTTCCTAGTACTGCGTGTGGGATACGGGGTATAATTAAATCAGGTTGTTGCTGTTTCCACAATGCCCCTGGTCCCTTTCTGGGTTTGTTAGTAACCCAGAAGCCATACATCTATGTCAATTACACATCGAATTATGTCTTGAAGGGCTACAATAACTTGTCTTTCACTTTCATCGCTGGTGCATTGAACTAAGTTCACCTGTGACACCTGTGGGGGGCAAAGATCATAAGTGCCTGCTCTAGGGTGGTGCAAACGGTGCTGCTGCACCAGGCACCGAGCTCAGAGTGCTGCATTATGAAACATCATATGGGGTTAAAACCACCTCCTGCAAAGTTCCAAGTGTGGGCAGCAATTTTCAGGCAATAATAAAAATATCAAGATAACTCTGGAGATTAATGTAACTGCTGGAGGGATATGAGGTTTGTCTTGTGGGAGTTTTGATTCATCAGAAAGTGCAACAGATGGTTAACCTGCCTGCTGCAGAGCACATGTAACATGTAGATCACATACATGCGTTATCTCTAGGTAGCTCAGGGGGTTACTGTTGTGTCACAGAGGTCCTGTGTTTACTTACAGTTTAGACATTACAATCATTCTAATATAGCACAGTGAGCTATGAACCAACATCACAAAACTGTAAGCTAACTACAAGACATAGGTTTTGAACCTTATGTTTTCACCAGTATTTCATAATTCTAAAGTAGCTAAAAAGGGTTTCTCGGGGGTAGAAATACGCTTTATTTTGTGCTTCACCAGACCAAGCACTCTTAAAATATATTGCCTACGAGCATGGCTGACTTGGGACTCGTATGTCCTGTAGTTCTCATTGTCTTATGTAACATTTCCTTTACCTTGATTTACACACTTGTATAATTCTTTGTATCTGTATAAAATGTGTGTGATGTAAAGTGCTCTGACACCCTACAGTGGTAAGCCCAGCACTTTAAAAGAAACGGAACACATGTGGAAGAGGGGAGGGGCGGGAGGGGGGGGGTGCTGCTGCAAAGCAATACTAGGCAGCGACCTCCTGCACCACCAGCAGGGGGCGCGGGATTGTCCCTAGATTCTCCAACCTTTTCTGTAGTGAGAGCTACTTCTGCTCAAGGAAAGTCGTACATTTTATAACTGTAAATTAGTGACTACACTATGATCACCCAAACAGGATTATCAGTAATTACCACCCAAGTATTCCAGGTGCTGTATTACATAATGTGCCCCGGGGAACTTTGGTTTTATAGAAGGGGGAGCAGACGCTTGTGCGCCCCCTTTTATAATACCGATATCGCTGTTGCACTTAAAGAGCCAGTGCTATCAACAGAGCGTGTTCCCTCATTTGCATATGGGCATGTCCTATGCAAATGAGGGAATTCCTTTGACTCTGCGCCAGCGCCATATTACAGACACGGGTGCAGAGACAACGAAGCCTTCAGAAGGTGCACTGAGAGTGCGCCATTTAAAAGTGGGAGTACTGTCAAGGCGCCCCCTGAGAGAAGCCCTCGGCAGGGAGTCACGGGGCTCCCATGGACCCCCCCAGACATCCCCTTGCAGGGGGGTGCAGTCGAACAGACACTGACTGCACCCGCCTACAAGGGGATCTCTCTTCCCCTTTGAAAGTGCAGGCAGATGCTCTGCGTTTTCACATGAATGCACTGTCCCCAGGGCAGCGCATTCACCATAACGGGGGCATTGGCATTGTTTGCGCCAGGTGCACCTTTTCAAAGGTGCGGCGGGCGCAAACAATGCAAATACGTAATACGCCACCCTGGTGCGGTTACTAGCAGAAATCCCAGGAAAATGTTTATCAATATAAAATGCCTCCATCTGACTTATGAAGTAACATTCAAATCTTGACATGCCCTACCGCATAAAGTATATAAGTACAGCAGTAGGTCTCTCCAGCTCAGCTTGAATTATCATTCATCAGTTTCTGAAATTGATTTTTTTTTGTATCAAATACCACTTTACACTGTGGGCAAACAAACTCAGTTTCCCAGAAGAAAACCGGTTTTTGAAAACAAAAACTGCCTTTAAATTAAATATCAGTTTTCAGATGTTAGGAAATGCACAGTTCCAAAACATCCACTTATCATTTTCACCAAGTACTCCCATGTACCAATGCCTCATAAGGACAGACTTCTTTGAATACCCAGGTATTACAGTCTTATGCCCTGGATGCCCACCACAGCACCACGGATGCTTGTTTTATAACAATAATGCCACACTATTATACTAGGACCCCAAGTTGTGCCAAGGCTGGAACCCATAAGGCTCAGGGCAGAAACATATATCAGACATGACCATTGCTATGCCAGGAATAGGTAAATGTACGCCAGTCATGTTAGAGATAACACCCTTATGATGGGGTCTAGCAAACACATTTGGCGGTCCTGGACACCTGGCGTAGCTTTCAGGAACCAATAGTGTTTCTTATGGATGCACATAAATGCTGTTGAGTCTCTTAATTTTCTCTGGTCTGGGTCATGCCCTGTTCTCCTCAGGTCTTGAGCTGATCATGCACCCAACTGACACGTTTTCACTCTGGCTCCTGCAGTCCCACACTTTGGTGGGTCAGCACTGATTACTGCTCAGGCTACTGCTGCCATACCTATTTTATGGTCCACTGTTCACACACATGTTGTGACTGATAAAGCAGGGATACAAGATGGTCAATCTCCTTGTGGCTTAGTTATATTGAGATTGGATACCCACTGTCAAGTGGCCCTATTGGCCGATACTGTGTGTGTTTAGTATGAGTTACTGACATAGGTTTGGCTGGCTGTCACTCTAAGGGTCTTGAGATTAGCAGTGCTGCCTTCTTTAATAGGCGCCTATTCTCTGAATTTCATCCTGGGCTTGACTTCACCTCTGAGAGCTACTTTGAAGGCACTGGCGAGCTACCAGTAGCTCCCTAGCTACTCGTTGGAGACCCCTGCCCTAGAACCATCTACTATGGGCAAGGACGAAGACCCAAACGGCCTTGAACCGGCTCAGTTTAGAGGCAGCGATGCTGGGCTGGGTAAACGTCACAAGTAGCAAACGCATCTGGGCAGAGGTGGGTGAGCCCTGTAACCTTGAGCCAGGCTCGAGCCAGATGTTTGGCCCTGGCTGAGCCCGAGGGCCTCTGAAACCTCGAGCCTACAACGAGCCGAGGGTTTGCAGGAGGCGAGGTGGCCAGGAGGCTACTGCTGTATCTCGGGGACCCGGGCTGGACTCCTGGCTTCGGCTTAGTATCACGAGAATTCCACAACACCTCCACGGGCCAAAAATATCAAACGTGTAACAGCGCCTGTCTGTTGTGCAGCACTCGCCCTTTTACAAGGTTTGTGCTTTGTGAAGGTGCCGACAATAACATGTGGATTCTGCCTCCTGGCGAGTCTAATCCGTCAAGAATTAAGGACAAAGCATTGACCAGTGAGGCCAGAAAGTGAGACCCGTCTTGTGGCTGAATTGCACCATGAAAGAGGAGAAATCTGGTATCCATCCCAGCTTCAGCGCGTGAGCAAATTGTGTGATCCTAGACAAACACTTTATTTCACCAAGCCTCCTTTTTTGTTCAATTCACATATGAGCGCATCTTCAAAATACGTGAGAGCATGATGGGCGCTGTACAAACCCCCCCCCCCCTTGTGTTTGAGTTAATAGCCTCAATTAATAGAATTTCTAAAGCGCTGCTAATCACCCGTGAGAGTAACTAGGCGCTAAGTGGTTCAGTTGAATATAATATACTCCCTCTATAATAGAATCCAGGCAACCCCCGCCTCCCCAGTGCAGAGAGAGAAGGGCTGTCTCTTCACACTGCTGCCTTCTTAAACTGTTTGCTGCAACTCCTATCACCTCCCTCGACAAAGTAAATACACTCCCACGTCACAGGAACAGTGAGCACATTCAGAGCGGCAGAACTGTTCTCCCTGCCTGTCCTGGGCACTGCCAGACTGGCACCGGTGGGGCACAGCATGGAAGTTACCCAGGGTACTTATTTATGAGCCCTTGCGCCACTTTTGCCCGCCTGTGCGTCACTTTTTGTGACGCACCAGCAGGGTAAAAAGTGCGCCATGTTGCGTCATATTTACAAAGTGACGCATCTAGGTAGACGAGTCACTTTTCATAAATGAGGGCCCCAGAGTGCAGCTCTCCATAAAACGACCCCACCCCCTGCATCGAGAAGCGAGGTGCATTTCTACCTCTCCGTTTCTCCAGTGGATGCATCTGGCTCGCCCTATGCTCACTATTTGACTGTAAAAATGCTGTTCTGATAATGAGTGTAAAAAGACACACATTTTATCCACGGCCACAGTCACTGACAATCCCCTTAAGGGCTAATTATTATAGTACTATATGTAGGCAAGACTCCCGGTTTTATGCTATTTATTTTTCAAACATTTCAGTCTATATTTATCTGTATTTGTTTTTTAGCCATCTTATCAGTATGTATCTCTATTTATTTTGTGTTTTGTGAATCAATTCAGTTGTATAATTGTATATTTCAACATTTTGTTAACTGATAAACGAGCACTCACACTTTGATACCTGTTGTGTTTTTTTAGCAAATAAAGAACTCAAATATAACATAACAATACACCCACAGATAAATATTAGAATTTGTTGACATATTACTGTATTTAATAAAATATCATGCTATTTTTTTTAACTACCCATGCTGCCTATCTGCTCAGCTGTTAGATTCATAAAGACAGCACGGAGAGCCACTCAAAAGAAGCCCAATTTCCTGTGTTTTTCTGCTTCTTAAAAAAAATGCAGACAGAAAACACCTTGTTTTCTGTTTGTATCTGTAAAAATTGAAAACTGTGAGCCTTCTACAGAGGCAGTGCTGAACCTTTCTCCAGCCCTAAATCAGCTCGTCCACGTGGCTCTGTCACCCTCCACCCGGCTCTGTCACCCTCCACCCGGCTCTGTCACCCTCCACCCTGCTCTGGCAAACCGCCCCCACCCCAGCCTGCTCCTCCCCAGGGGGCGGTCGGTCCCTTGCTAACTTCTCTGGACCTGCTGGTCTTTGTCCTCATCGCACCCTGCTAACCTATGGGGCAGTCAGTCTTCCCGCTTCGTGGTTCAACGCGGTCATTTCTTTCTCTCTGCCCCTAAATTCAGACTAAATTACCTAAACACTAACTAGAACTACACACCAACCATGCTTAACCTGAGGAGTTAGAGGCCTCAGACAAACAGATGTTACTGTTGTCATAAAATGTTCTTTTTTTCACCTTCTACAATCCCTGTACCCCTCTTCCTCACTCTCAGTACCTGATCACGTGGTTGGATGGGGAGCATTTCTGCATGCAGATGAAGACAGAATTACTGTTCCTTTAGCCACTGCTTCCAAGAAGAGTGTGTGTGGGTGGGTGTCTCTGTGTGTGTGTGTGTGTATAGCTTGCACTGGTGCTTTTACAGTACCTTACCTATAAGGGGGGAGCTTACACCACGGCTGCACCACTTCAGTGTGTGTGAGAGAAGCTTGCACTGCTGCTAGTGTGGTACCTGATCTGTAAGGAGGAAGCTTACACCACGGCTGCTCTGCTTCAGTGTGTGTCTCAGGGAAGCTTGCACTGCTGCTTGTGTGGTACCTGATCTGTAAGGGGGAAGCTTACACCATGGCTGCACCGCTTCAGTGTGTGTGAGGGAAGCTTGCACTGCTGCTTGTGTGGTACCTGATCTGTAAGGGGGAAGCTTACACCATGGCTGCACCGCTTCAGTGTGTGTGAGGGAAGCTTGCGCTGCTGCTTGTGTGGTCCCTGATCTGTAAGGGGGAAGATTACACCATGGCTGCACCGCTTCAGTGTGTGTGAGGGAAGCTTGCGCTGCTGCTTGTGTGATACCTGATCTGTAAGGGGGAAGCTTACACCATGGCTGCACCGCTTCAGTGTGTGTGAGGGAAGCTTGCGCTGCTGCTTGTGTGATACCTGATCTGTAAGGGGGAAGCTTACACCATGGCTGCACCGCTTCACTGTGTGTGAGGGAAGCTTGCACTGCTGCTTCTGTGGTACCTGATCTGTAAGGGGGAAGCTTACACCATGGCTGCACCGCTTCAGTGTGTGTGAGGGAAGCTTGCGCTGCTGCTTGTGTGGTACCTGATCTGTTAGGGTGAAGCTTATACCACGGCTGCTCTGCTTCAGTGTGTGTGTGTGAGAAGCTTGCACTGTGGCTAGTGTGGTACCTGATATGTGAGGGGGAAGCTCACACCACGGCTGCACTGCTTCAATGTGTGTGTGTGTGTGACGGAAGCTTACACTGCTGCCTGTGTTGTACCTTATGTGTATGCAGGGGGCACTTATACCACAGTTGCACCCCTTCAGGGTGTGTGTGTGGGATGCTTGCACTGCTGCTTGTGTGATACTTGATGTGTAAGGGGGAAGCAGCTGCACCCCTTCAACATGTGCAGCTAGTGTGGTACTTGATCTGTAAGTGGGGTAAGCCTACGATATGGCTGCACCGCTTAAGTGTGTGTATGAGGGAAGCTTGCACTGCTGCTTGTGTGGTTCCTGATCTGTAAGGGGGAAGCAGCTGCATCCCTTCAACATGTGCTGCTAGTGAGGTACTTGATCTGTAAGTGGGGGAAGCCTACGACATGGCCGCACTGCTACAGTGTGTGTGTGTGTGTGTGTGTGAGGGAAGCTTGCACTGCTGCTTGTGTGCTACCTGATCTGTAAGGGGGACGCTTACACCACGGCTGCACCGCTTCAGTGTGTGGATGAGGGAAGCTTGCACTGCTGCTAGTGAGGTATCTGATCTGTAAAGGGGCTCTTAGACCAGGGCTGCACCGCTTCAGTGTGTGTGTGTGTGAGGGAAGCGTGCACCGGTGCTAGTGTGGTACCTGATCTATAAGGGGGAAGCGTGTGCTTTAAGCTCAAAATATCCCGCTGTGCCCAAGCTCGTGGTTTTCGAGAGAGTAAATGTGGTCTTTGTGTTTGTGAGTGTGCCTGAAAGCTGCATGAGTGAGTGGGACTGACACTGGAGGCACTGAGAGTGAAAGGTGCTGCAGAGCTTTTAGAGGTAAGAATAGACAGATGTGGCGAAATGGAGGAGTGGACACTAGAAGCCATAGTATGTGAGACTTCCTTCAAGAAGACACCGAAGTCTACACATATACGAACTTCATCAATATATTGGTTTAGTGCTTGCAAAATACCCATCTGAAATATGTATTTTCTCGTAGATAGAGGCCACTCTTGACAAACATATTCAATCCAAGTGGCATCACCTACTGAAATATATTTGATGCTGGCATTTCAGAGCTTTAAGTTCTTTGAAAGTCGGCAACTCCTGCAGTCTCTTGCTTGAGTGGGTGGCCATCGCCCAATAAAGGATGGGTGGTCATCGCCCACTAAAGGATGCTACAACTGACCAGTGTACTGATTTTAGTGTCCTGTGCATCTGCGTGTGCGAGGTGGAGATGGATGCTGGGTGAGTTGTCTCTGACAGGTCAAGGTAGGGAATTCTTTGTGACCTTGGGTCTAGGTTTGCAATGCAGACCCTTGAGAGTGCATTGTGTTGAGTGTGTCACATGGACAATGTGGTCAGTTTTGTAGAGATGCTCAAGTGGCGCAGCATGGAGAGGGAAGGGGTGAGTAGGGTTGGACCATGGGAGGGAGGAGACTGATGCATGGGAGAAGAGAGGTTATCAGACAGAGGAGGGGTCCCAGAGTGAGTGTAGAGGGAGAGAGAAGAGGGGGTAGATCTTAGGGATGAGAAGGGTAGTGGCGGGAGGATGTGATGGAGGGTTAGAAGTTGATGGGTACATCCCTGTGGAAATGTTGGGTAAGGGGGGTGTCCCTATGATTGGGACGGGCTATGATGCAGGTCATGTCTCCGTCCACATTAACTATCACAGCGGAGGGGAGAGGGTCAATAACTAAGTTCCACCACCCCAAACCCCCTAGTAAAGTATACATTCACCATGGGAGGTGGGGAACAACAAATACTCAGACGCATAGACAGGGATTAAGGAAAAAATAAAATTACTTGAAAATACTGCCCTCACTCACACACAATGTGTGTGACATGATTCATCATCGGGTCTGCTTACAATACGCCCCCGCCTAGCCACGCAGGAGGGCGGAGCATAGGGAGGGGGAAACAGAAAAACACTACTACTCAAAACAAAAACAAAAACAAACAACATATAAGTGACATACAGTGATCACAAATAAGTGTTGTCCGTCCGGACTGGGTGGATGATAGACTTAAAGTGCAGTTAGATGGCGCTCATCAAAACTGGCTCATGGGTACCCATAAGTACTTTATTCAAGGGTCCCAAGGTCAGGGTTATAATTAGTGTGAAAGATGTGTAAGTGTTTCGGCAGACAGTCAAAATCCAAAAAACACAAATCCTTATACTGCGGTGGTCAACATGTTTCGACCATTATTCATTGCCCTAAAATTTATGGGTCACGCCGGTCTTCGTCAGGACAGTCTAACTGTCCCAGTCCTTATATCCCTCTTACCTTAATCTGGCAATAGATAGAGGACACCACGTGGAGGATATTTCCACACTCGTGGATTGTTTTTACGAGTCTATTGTTTCTTAAGGCTCGAAATGGCGTCGGCGGGTGGAGCTCCAAAGAACACAACTGTTCTGAAGGACTGCTCCAGCACCAGTCGTGCCTGCAAGCCAGAGACGCCGCGAAGGACAACACTTATTTGTGATCACTGTATGTCACTTATATGTTGTTTTGTTTTTGTTTTTGTTTTGAGTAGTAGTGTTTTTCTGTTTCCCCTCGTTATGCTCCGCCCCCTGCGTGGCTACGCGGGGCGTTTTGTAAGCAGACCCGATGATGAAGCATGTCACACACATTGTGTGTGAGTGAGGGCAGTATTTTCAAGTAATTTTATTTTTCCTTAAGCCCTGTCTATGCGTCTGAGTGCTTGTTGTTCCCCACCTCCCATGGTGTATGTCTCCGTCCACATTAAAGCACACCTGATATCTAGCTATCACTTTCCTTCTAAATACAGCATGTGGGCACAATACAGTACTACACGGAGCCCCAAGACTAGGGTCTGCTTGATGGTTGTATCACACTACTACGCATTCCTTTCCCTTGTGTTCCTTAATAACGCGGGCGGAACAACAAATATGTCTGAATCACGCATTCCATTCACAACACAAGTGTTACAGTGACTTACCTTAGGGGGTGCTGGACTTTGGAGTAGTATAACTTACTATTCGAACTCCAATCCCTGCAACAGTAGGGAAAGCGCCGGACTTTAAAGTCCAGCAGTGGTTTACCTAATGCATGACGTTGTAATGACTGGCGTTGTAAATGGAATGCGTGGTTCAGACACATTCGTTGTTCTGCCCACGTTGCAAAGTCAACGTGTTGTTCTGCGCCTGTGGCATTTGCTGTTTCCCCTGCTCGACCTACAGTGGAGTCTATTTTGGATAAGACTTAAGCTTTGAAGGTTTGGAGCTGCTGGTTCAGACTGAAAAGGACTTTTGTTGGATTTCTAGGTGTTGCCACCACTGTTCTGTGGCTAATTAATGACAGCAGTGAGAGAGTGTTGGTCTGTGTAACAGTTTGATGTAAAGTCCCTAAGGTCTGACTTTATCTTAGTTCATGGAGATGTCCATCTTCCAGTTGTGGCCGGTATGTTTTGGAGGGAGGGGGGCAGACGGGACACACTCTAACGCACATGCACACCTACATATAACACTTAAATCAATGAATTCACAGACACGCATGCACACACACAAACACATTCATTCACAACTCACTTCACTAAACATTCATACATACATGCACGCACACAAACACATTCATTCACAACACTCTTCACCAAACACTCATACATACATACACACACACAAACATTCATTCACAACACTCTTCACCAAACATTCATACATACACGCACACAAACACATTCGTCACAACACTCTTCACCAAACATTCACACATACATACACACACACAAACATTCATTCACAACACTCTTCACCAAACATTCATACATACATGCACGCACACAAACACATTCATTCACAACACTCTTCACCAAACATTCATACATACATACACACACACAAACATTCATTCACAACACTCTTCACCAAACATTCATACATACATTCACGCGCACAAACATATTCATTCACAACACTCTTCACCAAACATTCCTACATACATGCACGCACACAAACACATTAATTCACAACACACTTCGCTAAACATTCATACATACATGCACGCACACAAACACATTCATTCACAACACTCTTCACCAAACATTCATACATACATGCATGCACACAAACACATTCATTCACAACACTCTTCACCAAACATTCATACATACATACACACACACAAACATTCATTCACAGCACTCTTCACCAAACATTCATACATACCTACACACACACAAACAGTCATTCACAACACTCTTCACCAAACATTCATAGATACATGCACGCACACAAACAAATTCATTCACAACACTCTTCACCAAACATTCATACATACATGCATGCACACAAACACATTCATTCACAACACTCTTCACCAAACATTCATACATACAGACACACAAACATTCATTCACAATACTCTTCACCAAACATTCATACATACATGCACACACTCAAATACATTCATTCACAACACACTTCACTAAACATTCATACATACATGCACGCACATAAACACATTCATTCACAACACTCTTCACCAAACATTCATACATACATACACACACAAACATTCATTCACAACACTCTTCACCAAACATTCATACATACATGCACGCACACAAACACATTCATTCACAACACTCTTCACCAAACATTCATACATACATACACACACACAAACATTCATTCACAACACTCTTCACCAAACATTTATACATACATACACACACAGAAACATTCATTCACAACAATCTTCACCAAACATTCATACATACATGCACGCACACAAACACATTCATTCACAACACTCTTCACCAAACATTCATACGTACATGTACGCACACAAACACATTCATTCACAACACTCTTCACCAAACATTCATACATTCATACACACACACAAACATTCATACATACATGCACGCACACAAACACATTCATTCACAACACTCTCCACCAAACATTCATACATACATACACACACACAAACATTCATTCACAACACTCTCCACCAAACATTCATACATACACACACACATTCATTCACAACACTCCTCACCAAACATTCATACATACACACACACAAACATTCATTCACAACACTCTTCACCAAACACTCATACATACATGCACGCACTCACTTTCATTCACAACACTCTTCACCAAACACTCATACATACATGCACGCACACAAACACATTAATTCACAACACTCTACACCAAACATTCATACATACATGCACGCACGAAACTGTTTCAAACTAAAACAGACACTACCCACAGCCAGCTCTGCCTCGAAGGTTCCAGAAGGCTTGGGACTGTTGCCTTCCACAGTGGCTGACGAGGGAAGGCAGCAGTCCCATTGCCATCACAGAGTGGGATGGGGTCAGTGAGACTGCTGACCCCACCCCACTCTGTGATGAGGTGTCACTGATTGACACATAACCCTGGGCGCTTCAGGGCTTATAACTGTAGCGCCCAGCTGCGAGGCAATCAGTGACGCCACCCACTGCCAAGCTGAGGCCGTCACGGCCACAGGAGCTGCGACTTTCTCAGCCCAGCAAAGTTCTGCTAAGACAGCCAGGAGCCTGCGCTAAATGTGCACATCTGGCTCCTGACTCTCTAAACTGAAAGTGAAGTGTGTCTGTCAGACTGACCTTTGTGCAGCCTGACAGACACTGTTCATGAGGGGCAAAAGGTGGAGGGGCGTGGCCCCTCAGCCCCAATGGACCGGCCGCTCCTGCCACCTTCCCTAACTGAGACAAAGAAGGCAGCCATATTCCCTGATTTGTGCAGAATCATTGTTATGTCTGCCTTTAGACGCAGATGTCTCCAAACCTTATCTTTCTTGGAACTGTGACATCGTCAAGTTGTTCAATTAATAACAATAAACTATCTAATGAACATTCGTCTGGGTCAAATGTCTACCCTGCACCATGTCAAGGTTACCTAAGAACACATGCAGACGTCGAACAAAAATAATGAGGTCTGAATTGAGGTTCTTTTGCCAGATATGTTGGTAAGGAAACGTCTGGGACGCAGACTTTGATGCAAATTATTAATGCACATAACTTTCGTCAGAAATTCCAATCTCTGATAAGATTTAAGGACTGCCACTTGTCCGGAGAGGTCCTTTGCCAGATTATCACCCATGCTTCTGCCAGAGACGGTCTCACCTGATGCCGGTGCACTTCACATTTTGCAGATGACACATCTCGACTGAAGACTGAAGCTGATAGAGCCAAGCCCCGGAAGAAGACCGACTGACTGATCCAGAGTGGATGTTTGCCCTTCGTGGGGACCACTGTCTTCAGCCCCCTCTGATACGAACAGCCTTCGCTGTCAACAAGGTAAGCAGTGCGTCCCTTCTCCCCAAGAAACTCTAGATTACGCGTTGCTTTGCCTTTCATGCTTTCATAGTGTAGCGCATAGAAGTAGACAATAGGGTGTTTGGTTCTAGATAATATTTTAAATGATATTTTAATAATGCTAGAAATGTTCATGTTATTCTCATTAGTTAGAACGTGTCTTGTTGCTGGTTTTATAATATTCTGTGTAGTTATTTTAGATGTGCTAGGAAAAAGATAGTTCCTGCAGTAATAAATACTTTTAATTTAAAAGTGTTCATCTTTCCTAGTACTGCGTGTGGGATACGGTGTATAATTAAATCAGGTTGTTGCTGTTTCCACAATGCCCCTGGTCCCTTTATGCGATTGTTAGTAAACCAGAAGCCATACATCTATGTCAATTACACATCGAATTGTGTCTTGAAGGGCTACAATAACTTGTCTTTCACTTTCATCGCTGGTGCATTGAACTAAGTTCACCTGTGACACCCGTGGGTGGCAAAGATCATAAGTGCCTGCTCTAGGGTGGTGCAACCAGTGCTGCTGCACCAGGCACCGAGCTCAGAGTGCTGCATTATGAAACATCATATGGGGTTAAAACCACCTCCTGCAAAGTTCCAAGTGTAGGCAGCAATTTTCAGGCAATAATAAAAATATCAAGATATCTCTGGAGATTAATGTAACTGCTGGAGAGATATGAGGTTTGTCTTGTGGGAGTTTTGATTCATCAAAAAGTGCAACAGATGGTTGACCTGCCTGCTGCAGAGCACGTGTAACAAGCAGATCACATAATTGCATAATCTGCAGGTAGCTCAGGGGATTGCTGTTTGTGTCACAGAGGTCCTCTGTTTAATTACAGTTTATATGTTACAATCATTCTAATATAGCACAGTGAGCTATGAACCGACATCACAAAACTGTAAGCTAACTACAAAACATAGCTTTTGAACCTTATGTTTTCACCAGTACTTTGTAATTCTAAAATTGCTAAAAAGGGTTTGTTTGGGTAGAAATAAATTACTTTTTGTATAGTCAATGCCAAACATTTTATTTTGTGCTTCTCCAGACCAAGCAGTCTTAAAATATACTGCCTACCAGTATGGATGACACGGGACTCGTATGCCCTGTAGTTCTCATTGTCTTATGTAACATTTCCTTTACCTTGATTTACACACTTGTATAATTCTTTGTATCTGTATAACATGTGTGTGATGTAAAGTTCTCTGACACCCTGCAGTGGTAAGCCTAGCGCCTTAAAAGACACTGAATACATGTGAGAGAGGGGCATGGGGAGATGAAGGGCACCCTTGGAGGGCAGTAGTGAAGGATGGGTGCCATCAGCCCTAAATCTGTCCGCAGTTGCCAACAGGTAGCCGAGGATCACACGTCTCAGTCAACCCGGGCGGGCAGGCTTGGAGCCAGGAAGGGGTCCGCACCTCTCGATATCTGTGCAGCCTGGCATGGGGGTGCTCCCTTCACTCTGTGTGCACGCGCTGGTGGTCCCTAACACAGACTCCTCACTCTGACTCCAGTCTGTGGTGCAGCACTCGCCCTTTATTTATTTTATTTATTTACAGACTTGTACCGCGCTGGGAATCGACTCCCTGAGGAGTATCTCCGCGCCTTTGGCAGCATCTGAGAACAAAAAGGCCCTGTCTAATATTATCAATTGCCCAACCAGAACTAGTAATTAAACAGGAAAGTTTTTAGTTTTTTCCTAAAGGGAAAATGTTCCTTACAAACTCTGATATCGTAAGGGAGTTCATTCCAGAGCTTCGGGCCTGCTACTGACAAAGCCCTTCCCCCTTGTCTTGTCTTCCAGAACCTAGGGACACATAACAATTCTCGATCTCCAGATCTCAGAGATCTTGAGGGGATGTAAGGAATGAATTTTTGGTTAGGTAATCAGGACCTTTCCCAGTGAGGCACTTATGGATGATGCAGCACGTTTTAAACATCACCCTCTGTTTCACTGTGAGCCAGTGAAGCTTATTTAGTAGTGGTTTTGAGGGAGTACGGGCCGGGGCATTGAGGACGAGGCGTGCAGCCGTGTTCTGCACAACTTGTAGTCTAGCAATGACCCCCTTATTGGCGGCTAACAGCAAACCATTACAGTAATCCAGTCTGCTCAGCACAAGCGACTGAACTAGTGTTTTCCTGGTGGTATCAGGTAACAAGGTTTGCGCTTTGTGAAGGTGCCGACAATAACATGTGGATTCTGCCGCCTGGCGAGTCTAATCAGTCAAGAATTAAGGACAAAGCATTGACCAGTGAGGCCATTAAGGGAGACCCGTCTTGTGGCTGAATTGCACCATGAAAGAGGAGAAATCTGGTATCCATCCCAGCTTCAGCGCGTGAGCAAATTGTGTGATCCCAGACAAACACTTTATCTCACCAAGCCTCCTTTTTGGTCAATTCACATATGAGCGCACCTTCAAAATACGTGAGAGCATGATGTGCGCTGTAAACCCCCCCCCCCCCGCCCTTGTGTTTGAGCCTGTGAGGGTGACTAGGCGCTAAGTGGTTCAGTTGAATATAATATAACTCCCTCTCTAATAGAATCCAGGCAACCCCCGCCTCCCCAGTGCAGAGAGAGAAGGGCTGTCTCTTCACACTGCTGCCTTCTTAAACTGTTTGCTGCACCTTCTATCACCTCTCTCGACAAAGTAAATACACTCCCACGTCACAGGAACAGTGAGCACATTCAGAGCGGCAGAACTGTTCTCCCTGCCTGTCCTGGGGACTGCCAGGCTGGCACCGGTGGGTACAGCATGGAAAGTACCCAGGGGGCTTATTCATGAGCCCTTGTGCCACTTTAGCCCGCCCGTGCGTCACTTTTAGTGCCGCACCAGCAGGGTAAAAAGTGCGCCATGTTGCGTCATATTTACAATGTGACGCATCTAGGTAAATGCGTCACTTTTCATAAATGAGGCCCCAGAGTACAGCTCTCCATAAAACGAACCCCACCCCCTGCATCGAGAATTGAGATGCATTTCTACCTCTCCGTTTCTAAACTTTATGTATCTGGCACGCCCTATGCTCACTATTTGATTGTAAAAATGCTGTTCAGATAATGAGTGTAAAAAGACACACATTTTATCCACGGCCACAGTCACTGACAATCCCCTTAAGGGCTAATTATTATAGTACTATATATAGGCAAGACTCCCGGTTTTATGCTAATTATTTTTCAAACATTTCAGTCTGTATTTATCTGTATTTGTTTTTTAGCCATCTTTTCAGTATGTATCTCTATTTATTTTGTGTTTTGTGAATCAATTCAGTTGTAAAATTGTATATATCAACATTTATTTAACTGATAAACGAGCACTTATACTTTGATACCTGTTGTGTTTTTTTTAGCACATAAAGAACTAAAATATAACATAACAATACACCCACAGATAAATATTAGAATTTGTTGACATATTACTGTATTTAATAAAATATCATGCTATTTCTTTAAACTACCCATGCTGCCTATCTGCTCAGCTGTTAGATTCATAAAGACAGCACGGAGAGCCACTCAAAAGAAGCCCAATTTCCTGTGTTTTTCTGCTTCTTAAAACAAATGCAGACAGAAAACACCTTGTTTTCTGTCTGTATGTATCTGTAAAAATCAGTAAAAATTGAAAACTGTGAGCCTTGTACAGAGGCAGTGCTGAACCTTTCTCCAGCCCTAAATCAGCTCGTCCACGTGGCTCTGTCACCCTCCACCCGGCTCTGTCACCCTCCACCCGGCTCTGTCACCCTCCACCCTGCTCTGGCAAACCGCCCCCACCCCAGCCTGCTCCTCCCCAGGGGGCGGTCGGTCCCTTGCTAACTGCTCTGGACCTGCTGGTCTTTGTCCTCATCGCACCCTGCTAACCTATGGGGCAGTCAGTCTTCCCGCTTCGTGGTTCAACGCGGTCATTTCTTTCTCTCTGCCCCTAAATTCAGACTAAATTACCTAAACACTAACCAGAACTACACACCAACCATGCTTAACCTGAGGAGTTCGAGGCCTCAGACAAGCAGATGTTACTGTTGTCATAGAATATTCTTTTTCAATCCCTGCACCCCTCTTCCTCACTCTCAGTACCTGATCACGTGGTTGGATGGGGAACATTTCTGCACGCAGATGAAGACAGAATTACTGTTCCTTTAGCCACTTCTTACGTGAATCGTGTGTGTGTGTGTGTGGGTGTGTGTGGGAAGCTTGCACTCCTGCTTTTGTAGTACCTTACCTATAAGGGGGGAGCTTACACCACGGCTGCACCGCTTCAGTGTGTGTGAGAGAAGCTTGCTCTGCTGATTGCGTGGTTCCTGATCTGTAAGGGGGAAGCAGCTGCATCCTTTCAACATGTGCTGCTAGTGAGGTACTTCATATGTAAGTGGGGGAAGCCTACGACATGGCCGCACCGCTACAGTGTGTGTGTGTGTGTGAGAGAAGCTTGCGCTGCTGCTAGTGTGGTACCTGATCTGTTAGGGTGAAGCTTATACCACGGCTACT
This sequence comes from Lissotriton vulgaris, assembly GCF_964263255.1. Lineage (NCBI taxonomy): Eukaryota > Metazoa > Chordata > Amphibia > Caudata > Salamandridae > Lissotriton > Lissotriton vulgaris. Next base: position 101,123 of record NW_028254760.1, read on the forward strand.
CTGCTTCAGTGTGTGGGTGAGGGAAGCTTGCACTGTGGCTATCGTGGTACCTGATCTGTAAGGGGGAAGCTTACACCATGGCTGCACCGCTTCAGTGTGGGTGAGGGAAGCTTGCACTGCTGCTTGTGTGGTACCTGATCTGTAAGGGGGAAGCTTACACCATGGGTGCATTGCTTCAGTGTGTGTGAAGGAAGCTTGCACTGCTGCTAGTGTGGTACCTGATCTGTTAGGGTGAAGCTTATACCATGGCTGCACCGCTTCAGTATGAGGGTGAGGGAAGCTTGCACTGCTGCTTGTGTGGTACCTGATCTGTAAGGGGGAAGCTTACACCACGGCTGCTCTGCTTCAGTGTGTGTCTCAGGGAAGCTTGCACTGCTGCTTGTGTGGTACCTGATCTGTAAGGGGGAAGCTTACACCATGGCTGCACCGCTTCAGTGTGTGTGAGGGAAGCTTGCACTGCTGCTAGTGTGGTACCTGATCTGTTAGGGTGAAGCTTATACCATGGCTGCACCGCTTCAGTATGAGGGTGAGGGAAGCTTGCACTGCTGCTTGTGTGGTACCTGATCTGTAAGGGGGAAGCTTACACCATGGCTGCACCGCTTCAGTGTGTGTGAGGGAAGCTTGCACTGCTGCTTGTGTGGTACCTGATCTGTAAGGGGGAAGCTTACACCATGGCTGCACCGCTTCAGTGTGTGTGAGGGAAGCTTGCACTGCTGCTAGTGTGGTACCTGATCTGTTAGGGTGAAGCTTATACCATGGCTGCACCGCTTCAGTATGAGGGTGAGGGAAGCTTGCACTGCTGCTTGTGTGGTACCTGATCTGTAAGGGGGAAGCTTACACCATGGCTGCACCGCTTCAGTGTGTGTCTCAGGGAAGCTTGCACTGCTGCTTGTGTGGTACCTGATCTGTTAGGGTGAAGCTTATACCATGGCTGCACCGCTTCAGTATGAGGGTGAGGGAAGCTTGCACTGCTGCTTGTGTGGTACCTGATCTGTAAGGGGGAAGCTTACACCATGGCTGCACCGCTTCAGTGTGTGTGAGGGAAGCTTGCACTGCTGCTAGTGTGGTACCTGATCTGTTAGGGTGAAGCTTATACCATGGCTGCACCGCTTCAGTATGAGGGTGAGGGAAGCTTGCACTGCTGCTTGTGTGGTACCTGATCTGTAAGGGGGAAGCTTACACCATGGCTGCACCACTGCGCCGCTTCAGTGTGTGTGAGGGAAGCTTGCGGTGCTGCTTGTGTGGTACCTGATCTGTAAGGGGGAAGCTTACACCATGGCTGCACCGCTTCAGTGTGTGTGAGGGAAGCTTGCACTGCTGCTTGTGTGGTACCTGATCTGTAAGGGGGAAGCTTACACCACGGCTGCTCTGCTTCAGTGTGTGTCTCAGGGAAGCTTGCACTGCTGCTAGTAAGGTACTTGATCTGTAAGTGGGTGAAGCTTACACAACATCTGCAACACTTCAGTGTGTGGGTGAGGGAAGTTTGCACTGCTGCTAGTGTGGTGAGGGACTCTTGCCCTGCTGCTAGTGTGATACCTGATCTGTAAGGGGGAAACTTACACCACAGTTGCACCCCTTCAGGGTGTGTGTGGGGGATGCTTGCACTGCTGCTTGTGTGATACTTGATCTGTAAGGGGGGGGGAAGCCTACGACATGGCCGCACTGCTACAGTGTGTGTGTGTGAGAGAAGCTTGCACTGCTGCTTCAGTGTGTGGGTGTGGGAAGCTTGTAGCTTGTGTGGAACCTGATCTGTAAGGGGGACGCTAACACCACGGCTGCACCGCTTCAGTGTGTGGGTGATGGATGTCACTTATATGTTGTTTGTTTTTGTTTTTGTTTTGAGTAGTAGTGTTTTTCTGTTTCCCCTCGTTATGCTCCGCCCCCTGCGTGGCTACGTGGGGGCGTATTGTAAGCAGACCCGATGATGAACATGTCACACACATTGTGTGTGAGTGAGGGCAGTATTTTCAAGTAATTTTATTTTTCCTTAAGCCCTGTCTATGCGTCTGAGTGTTTGTTGTTCCCCACATCCCATGGTGTATGTCTCCGTCCACGTTAAAGCGCACCTGATATCTAGCAATCACTTTCCTTCTACATCCAGCATGTGGGCACAATACAGTACTACACGGAGCCCCAAGACTACGGTCTGCTTGACGGTTGTATCACACTACTACGCATTGCTTTCCCTTGTGTTCCTTAATAACGTGGGGGGAACTACGAATATGTCTGACCCACGTATTCCATTCACAACACAAGTGTTACAGTGACTTTCCTTAGGGGGTGCTGGACTTTGGAGTAATATAACTTACTATTCAAACTCCAATCCCTGCAACAGTAGGGAATGCGTTGGACTTTAAAGTCCAGCAGTGGTTTACCTAATGCATGACGTTGTAATGACTGGCGTTGTAAATGGAATGCGTGGTTCAGACACATTCGTTGTTCTGCCCACGTTGCAAAGTAAACGCGCTGTTCTGCGCCTGTGGTATTTGCTGTTTCCCCTGCTCAACCTACAGTGGAGTCTATTTTGGATAAGACTTAAGCAATGAAGGTTTGGAGCTGCTGGTTCAGACTGAAAAGGACTTTTGTTGGATTTCAAGGTGTTGCCACCACTGTTCTGTGGCTAATTACTGACAGTAGTGGGAGGGTGTTGGTCTGTGTAACAGTTTAATGTAAAGTCCCTAAGGTCTGACTTTATCTTAGTTCATGGAGATGGCCATCTTCCAGTTGTGGCCGGTATGTTTTGGAGGGAGGGGGGCAGACGGGACACACTCTCACGCACATGCACACCTACATATAACACTTAAACCAATGAATTCACAGACATGAATGCACACATACAAACACATTCATTCACAACACTCTTCACCAAACATTCATACATACATGCAACCACACACACATTCATTCACAACACCCATCACCAAACATTCATAGATACATGCACGCACACAAACACACTCATTCACAACACTCTTCACCAAACATTCATACATACATACATACACACACACATTTATTCACAACACTCTTCACCAAACATTCATACATGCATGCACGCACACAAACACATTCATTCACAACACTCTTCACCAAACATTCATACATACATACATACACACACACATTTATTCACAACACTCTTCACCAAACATTCATACATACATGCACGCACACCAACACATTCATTCAAAACACACTTCACTAAACATTCATACATACATGCACACGGACAAACACATTCATTCACAACACTCTTCACCAAACATTCAAACATACATACACACACACAAACATTCATTCACAACACTCTTCACCAAACATTCATACATACATGCACACACACAAACACATTCATTCACAACACTCTTCACCAAACATTCATACATACATGCACCCACACAAACACATTCATTCACAACACTCTTCACCAAACATTCATACATATATACACGCACACAAACATTCATTCACAACACTCTTCACCAAACATTCATACATACATGCACACACACAAACACATTCATTCACAACACTCTTCACCAAACATTCATACATACATACACACACACAAACATTCATTCACAACACTCTTCACCAAACATTCATACATACATGCACGCACACCAACACATTCATTCAAAACACACTTCACTAAACATTCATACATACATGCACACGGACAAACACATTCATTCACAACACTCTTCACCAAACATTCATACATACATACACACACACAAACATTCATTCACAACACTCTTCACCAAACATTCATACATACATGCACACACACAAACACATTCATTCACAACACTCTTCACCAAACATTCATACATACATGCACCCACACAAACACATTCATTCACAACACTCTTCACCAAACATTCATACATATATACACACACACAAACATTCATTCACAACACTCTTCACCAAACATTCATACATACATGCACACACACAAACACATTCATTCACAACACTCTTCACCAAACATTCATACATACATACACACACACAGACATTCATTCACAACACTCTTCACCAAACATTCATACATACATGCACACACACAAACACATTCATTCACAACACTCTTCACCAAACATTCATACATACATGCACGCACACAAACACATTCATTCACAACACTCTTCACCAAACATTCATACATACATACACACACACAAACATTCATTCACAACACTCTTCACCAAACATTCATACATACATGCACACACACAAACACATTCATTCACAACACTCTTCACCAAACATTCATACATACATACACACACATAAACATTCATTCACAACACTCTTCACCAAACACTCATACATACATGCACGCACTCACTTTCATTCACAACACTCTTCACCAAACACTCATACATACATGCACGCACACAAACACATTAATTCACAACACTCTACACCAAACATTCATACATACATGCACGCACGAAACTGTTTCAAACTAAAACAGACACTACCCGCAGCAGCCAGCTCTGCCTCGAAGGTTCCAGAAGGCTTGGGACTGTTGCCTTCCACATTGGCTGACGAGGGAAGGCAGCAGTCCCATTGTCATCACAGAGTGGGATGGGGTCAGTGAGACTGCTGACCCCACCCCACTCTGTGATGAGGTGTCACTGATTGACACATAACCCTGGGCGCTTCAGGGCTTATAACTGTAGCGCCCAGCTGCGAGGCAATCAGTGACGCCACCCACTGCCAAGCTGAGGCCGTCACGGCCACAGGAGCTGCGACTTTCTCAGCCCAGCAAAGTTCTGCTAAGACAGCCAGGAGCCTGCGCTAAATGTGCACATCTGGCTCCTGACTCTCTAAACTGAAAGTGAAGTGTGTCTGTCAGACTGACCTTTGTGCAGCCTGACAGACACTGTTCATGAGGGGCAAAAGGTGGAGGGGCGTGGCCCCTCAGCCCCAATGGACCGGCCGCTCCTGCCACCTTCCCTAACTGAGACAAAGAAGGCAGCCATATTCCCTGATTTGTGCAGAATCATTGTTATGTCTGCCTTTAGACGCAGATGTCTCCAAACCTTATCTTTCTTGGAACTGTGACATCGTCAAGTTGTTCAATTAATAACAATAAACTATCTAATGAACATTCGTCTGGGTCAAATGTCTACCCTTCACCGCGTCAAGGTTACCTAAGAACACATGCAGACGTCGAACAAAAATAATGAGGTCTGAATTGAGGTTCTTTTGCCAGATATGTTGGTAAGGAAACGTCTGGGACGCAGACTTTGATGCAAATTATTAATGCACATAACTTTCGTCAGAAATTCCAATCTCTGATAAGATTTAAGGACTGCCACTTGTCCGGAGAGGTCCTTTGCCAGATTATCACCCATGCTTCTGCCAGAGACGGTCTCACCTGATGCCGGTGCACTTCACATTTTGCAGATGACACATCTCGACTGAAGACTGAAGCTGATAGAGCCAAGCCCCGGAAGAAGACCGACTGACTGATACAGGAGTGGATGTTTGCCCTTCGTGGGGACCACTGTCTTCAGCCCCCTCTGATACGAACAGCCTTCGCTGTCAACAAGGTAAGCAGTGCGTCCCTTCTCCCCAAGAAACTCTAGATTACGCGTTGCTTTGCCTTTCATGCTTTCATAGTGTAGCGCATAGAAGTAGACAATAGGGTGTTTGGTTCTAGATAATATTTTAAATGATATTTTAATAATGCTAGAAATGTTCATGTTATTCTCATTAGTTAGAACGTGTCTTGTTGCTGGTTTTATAATATTCTGTGTAGTTATTTTAGATGTGCTAGGAAAAAGATAGTTCCTGCAGTAATAAATACTTTTAATTTAAAAGTGTTCATCTTTCCTAGTACTGCGTGTGGGATACGGTGTATAATTAAATCAGGTTGTTGCTGTTTCCACAATGCCCCTGGTCCCTTTATGCGATTGTTAGTAAACCAGAAGCCATACATCTATGTCAATTACACATCGAATTGTGTCTTGAAGGGCTACAATAACTTGTCTTTCACTTTCATCGCTGGTGCATTGAACTAAGTTCACCTGTGACACCTGTGGGGGGCAAAGATCGTAAGTGTTCTAGGGTGGTGCAACCGGTTCCGCTGCACCAGGCTCGGAATGTTGCATTATGAAACATCTTATGAGGTTAAAAGCACCTCCTGCAAAGTTCCAAGTGTGGGCAGCAATTTTTAGCCAATAATAAAAATATCAAGATAACTCTGAAGATTAATGTAACTGCTGGAGAGATATGAGGTTTGTCTAGTGGGAGTTTGGTGGTTAAACTACCTGCTGCAAAAGCCCGTGTAGCATGCAGATCACATACATGCGTTATCTCTAGATAGCTCAGGGGGTTAATGTTTTTTGTCACAGAGATCTTCTTCTTACTTACAGTTCATATGTTGCAATCATTCTAATATAGCTCAGTGAGCTATGAACTGGCATCACAGACCTGTATGCAAACTGCAAGACATAGGTTTTGAACCTTAGGTTATTCCCCAGTATTTCGTAACTCTAAGGTTTCTAAAAGGGGTTTGTTTGATTAGAAATAAATTACTTTTTGTATAGCCAACGCCAAACTCTGTGTTACACTTTATTTTGTGCTTCTGCAGACCAAGCACGCTTAAAATATACTGCCTACCAGTATGAATGACATGAGGCTCATATGCCCTGTAGTACTCATTGTCTTATGTAACATTTCCTATACCTTAATTTACAAACTTGTATGATTCATTGTATCTGTATAACATGCAGGCCCGGACTGGCCGTTGCAGGCACCGGGCAATCCCCCGGTGCGCCGCAAGGGTGGGGGCCGGTTTTGGGCCCCTGGGGGCCGTTTTTGTTACAGGGCCGTTTATGCAGCATAGCTGCAAAATCGGCCCTGTAACAAAATCGGCCAAAATCCAGCCCCAGCAAAGAGCTCGGTCGCACCCCCTCCCCCGGGGGCCGGCCGAACACTTTTCCGGGGCCGGTTTTGGTTCCCAATCGGCCCTGATAACATGTGTGTAATGTAAAGTGCTCTGACACCATTCAGTTGTAAGACTAGCACCTTAAAAGACACTGAACACATGTGAGAGAGGGGTATGGGGAGATGAAGGGCGCCCTTGGAGGGCAGTAGTGAAAAATGCGTAGAGAAGCTCATTGGGGGGCACCTCAAAGATGGCCACCAGCCCTAAATCTGCCCTCAGTAGCCAACAGATAGGCGAGGATCACACATCTCAGTGCACCCAGGTGGGTAGGCTTGGAGCCAGAAGGGGTCCGCACCTCTCGATATCTGTGCATTCTGAGAAGGGGGTGCACCCTTCACTCTGTGTGCACGCCCTGGTGGTCCACAACACAGACTGTCATTCACCTCACTCTGACTCCAGTTACACCCCCCAAGGGAGCGGGTCTCACCCTTCGAGAGCCGGGAGGTAGGGTCCCGAGGGGACGAGGGGAAGATGTGCTGATGACTGCTTAAAGGTGTCAGGGACCTGGGTGCTCAGGGGTAACTATCACTTTTGGCACTCAGCAGCAGTCTGCTTGGAGTGGGGGGGGGGGTGTGCTGCTTCAAAGCAATACTAGGAAGCGACCTTCTGCACCACCAGCAGAGGGCGCGGGATTGCCCCTAGAACCATCTACTGTGGGCGAGGACTCAAACGACCTTGCACTGGCTCAGTTTATCTCAAGTTTCTTCATCTCGTTCGGAAGCTCAGAACCCCCCTCCCCCACATTTAAATAGATCTGGCTTCTTCTCCAACATTACAGTTGTAAAAACCTGGAAACGAAACAGCCAATTGGTAATGGACTCTTCCACTCTTGGTCTCCTATCTCTGAAGGAACCTTCCTTGCCTTCCTTCTCTCTAAATTCAACCTCCCTCCTCTTTGGTCTGATCAGCGAGAAAATATCCACATATTCTCCCTTCCAAATCTTTTCCTTTGTGTCCAGAGAGACATGTGTTGCCAGTTTCCCAGGTTTAGATAACAGTGTATCATGACCTCTTACTACCTTAGGCCCACTATCCGAGTCCTTGTTCAAGGTCCCCACCGCCTTACCTGGTGCGGTCACTGATGCCTCTGATGGGGCGGGGGCCGTCCGTGGCTTCCGTGGACGGAGGAGGAAGCACAACGAGGCTGGGGGTTGATTGGACCCTCAAATACCCTTTTGTCCAGAGTTGGCTCATGGGGCATTGTTCCCTACCTTCCTAAGCATACTACATCAGTATTTCAGCATTAGCAAGGGAATTGTATAAATATTAAATATATATCTATACACATTGATAAATAATATTACCATCACACCACTTTGCACATACACCCTTTATTGTGGCAAAACATTAGTGAGTGACAGGGGGATCTGACCCCGGTCCTGACGAAGGGGCATGGCGCCCCGAAACATGTTGACCCGCACAGGAAAGTAAGCCCATTAACGCGCTTACCCTTTCCGATACCACTTTTTTTTTACAATACCAGCCAGTGTTTATTAAATAGTTTTTTCTATCACTAGGCCAGGTATTTTTTAACATCACTTTTATATCACCCCTGACCCCACTGACACTCACTCCAATTCACTCACATAGCACCCACAATTAAAAGGTGCTCCAGCGTAGTCGCTTGTCGCAGCACTGCCCCGTCCGGCAACCGGGCGGGAAGACCCCGATGATGAAGCATGACACCAAGGGCCCTTTTGGTGTGTGAGGGGTATTATAACACATTTTGTGTATTCCAACAACAACAAGTTATACACTGACCTTTTCTGAGGTGGACCTTTTTGATTAACAGTACTTTTGCAAGAGGAGGACGTGCCCACCTCGGTGCCACCCAGCACCTCCTCTTCCTTCTCTCTTTTTGATTTCCTTATTCTACTTAACACCAGATCTATGGTGAAACATAAATTTTACTTGGAATGTCTTATTCAAGTCGAGGATCCAGATATTGTTTTCTTAACTGAAACATGGGCAAATGAAAATTGTGATCCGGACTGGCACTTAGCGATACCGAATTGATATGTAGTTGCCAATATTGATAGAACAGGGGCAAAGGGTGGAGGAATTGCAATAATTTATCGATCTCAATATAGAAACGTTTTCAGGCCTACTAATTTATAGACCCCCTGGCCCTAGGTCCCCTTTTTCTACCTCCCTTCAGACATATTTGAAGTCCTGTCTAGACTGAATTTTTTACCATATTGCAGAGGTCTTCAATCTGTGGGGCGCGACCCCCAGGGGGGTCGTGGAGTCCTGGGAAGGGGGTCGCAGATTGTCAGTTTGCCTTAGATGGCGTGGGGCTGATTGAGGGTGCTCACGGCGGAGGCCTAATTCACACCGAGGGGTGAAAAACAACAAAGCCTCATTACCAAGTAAAAGGTCTTTTAAAGACGTGTGAAGTACTGGGGTGCGGCTTTGTGTGTGTCCCTGAAGGTGTTTAAGCCCGGCTCACATACACGAGGAGGGGAAGGGATGGGGGGCAGGGGAGGGTGGCTGGGGGAGGAGGCTGTAGCCCTTTGAGTTCAATGGGCGTTGCGCGCCTGTAGCTGTGGGTCCTGCCTGTAAAGCACAAAGCACGAACCCTCCTACCTGGCGCCTGTGCAGGAGAAATGTGCCTTAGTCTGTCACTTCAGGTGAGATGCTGTTACAGCCTGTCCGCCCCCAGCGGGGAGGCACAGAGATGCCCTCCCATGAGAGAGGAAGAAGACGCAGAGAGATACTGACCCCCCCCCCCCTCCGCTCCCCCCCCCCCACATGAGTGGCACAGAAAAGGTGGGTGGATGAATGAATGAAAGAGTGGATGGAAGAAGGATAGATGTATGGATGGATAAAAGGTTGCATGGATCATGATGGATGGATGTGTGAAAAGGTGGGTGGATGAATGATGGGTAAATGGATGGATGAAAGGATGGATGGATGAAGGATGAATGTATGGATGTAAGGATGAAAGGGTGGTTGGATGAAGGATGGATATGTGAAAAAGTGGGTGGATGAATGATGACAGGATGGATGAAAGGGTGGATGGATGAAGGGTGGATGATGGATGGATGGAAGTATGAAACGGTAGATGGGTGAAGGATGGATGTATGGATGGATAAAAGGTTGCATGGATGAATGATGGATGGATGGATGTGTCGAAAAAGTGGGTGAATGAATGATGGGTGAATGTATGGATGAAAGGGTGGATAGATGAAGGATGGATGTATGGATGGAAGGAAGGATGGATGAAATGGTAGGTGGATGGATGTATGGATGGATAAAAGGTTGTATGGATGGATAAAAGGTTGCATGGATGAATGATGGATGGATGTGTGAAAAGGGTGTGGATGAATTATGGATGAATGATGGGTGAATCGATGGATGAAAGTGTGGATAGATGAAGGATGTATGTATGGTGGAAGGAAGGATGAAATGGTAGATGGATGAAGGATGGATGTATGGATGGATAAAAGGATGCATTGATCATGATGGATAGATGGATGTGTGAAAATGTGGGTGGATGAATGGTGAATGGATGGATGGATGAAAGAGTAGGTGGATGAAGGATGTATGTATGGATGAAAGGGTGGGTGAAGGATGGATGGATAGATATGTGAAAAGGTGGGTGTATGAATGATGAGTGGATGGATGGATGGATAAAAGGTTGCATGGATCATGATGGATGGATGTGTGAAAACGTGGGTGGATGAATGATGGGTGAATGGATGGATGAAAGGATGGATGGATGAAGAATGAATGTATGGATGTAAGGATGAAAGGGTGGTTGGATGAAGGATGGATGGATGGATATGTGAAAAGGTGGGTGAATGATGAGGATGGATGGATGAATGATGGGTGAATGGATGGATGAAAGTGTGGATAGATGAAGGATGTATGTATGGATGGAAGGATGAAATGGTAGATGGATGAATGGATGGATGTATGGATGGATAAAAGGATGCATTGATCATGATGGATAGATGGATGTGTGAAAATGTGGGTGGATGAATGGATGGATGGATGAAAGAGTAGGTGGATGAAGGATGGATGTATGGATGAAAGGGTGGGTAAAGGATGGATGGATGGATATGTGAAAAGGTGGGTGTATGAATGATGAGTGGATGGATGAAAGGGTGGATGGATGAATGGATAAAAGGTTGCATGGATCATGATGGATGGATGTGTGAAAACGTGGGTGGATGAATGATGGGTGAATGGATGGATGAAAGGATGGATGGATGAAGAATGAATGTATGGATGTAAGGATGAAAGGGTGGTTGGATGAAGGATGGATGGATGGATATGTGAAAAGGTGGGTGGTTGAATGATGAGAGGATGGATGGATGGATGAAAGGGTGGATGGATGGATGAAAGTGTGGATAGGTGAAGGATGTATGTATGGATGGAAGGATGAAATGGGAGATGGATGAATGGATGGATGTATGGATGGATAAAAGGATGCATTGATCATGATGGATAGATAGATGTGTGAAAATGTGGGTGGATGAATGGATGGATGGATGAAAGAGTAGGTGGATAAAGGATGGATGTATGGATGAAAGGGTGGGTGAAGGATGGATGGATGGATATGTGAAAAGGTGGGTGTATGAATGATGAGTGGATGGATGGATGGATGGATGGATGGATGAAAGGGTGGATGGATGAATGGATAAAAGGTTGCATGGATCATGATGGATGGATGTGTGAAAACGTGGGTGGATGAATGATGGGTGAATGGATGGATGAAAGGATGGATGGATGAAGAATGAATGTATGGATGTAAGGATGAAAGGGTGGTTGGATGAAGGATGGATGGATGGATATGTGAAAAGGTGGGTGGGTGAATGATGAGAGGATGGATGGATGGATGAAAGGGTGGATGGATGTGTGGAAAAAGTGGGTTCATGGATGATGGGTGAAAAGATGGATGAAAGGGTGGATAGATGAAGGCTGTTTGTATGGATGGAAGGAAGGATGAAGGGTGGATGTATGGATGGATAAAAGGTTGCATGGATGAATGATGGAATGGTGTGTGAAAAGGTGGTTGGATGAATGATGGATGGATGGATGGGAGGATGGGTAAACAATGGATGTAAGGATGAAAGGGTGGATGGATGGATATATGAATGGAAGGATGAAAGGGTGGATGTATGGATGGATAAAAGGTTGCATGGATGAATGATGTGTGAAAAGGTGGATGGATGAATGATGGATGGAAGGGAGGATGGGTAAACAATGGATGTAAGGATTAAAGGGTGGCTGTATGAAGGATGGATGTATGAATGGAAGGATGAAAGGGTGGATGGATGAAGGATGGATGTGTGAAAGTGTGGGTGGATGAATGATGGATGAATGTGATGAGGTCTAACAGTCGCATTTATGTTTGTCGATAGTTGTTGATGATGAGGAGTACCAGTTTCTAGAAACTTTTGATGGAAGGGGGTCCTTTAGCCTAAAAAGGTTTTACAAGAGGGTCTCGGCATCAAAAAGTTTGAAGACCTCTGCCATATTGGGAGACTTTAACTTTTATTTGGAAGACAATAATAATCCTGACACTACCTGTCTACTGGATAAACTTGCTAGTTTTGAACTAAATCAAATCATTTGTGAACCTACGCATATAGCAGGACACACACTTGATGGCATCTGTACCAATAACCCTCGGATAGAGGTTAAAAAAGTTTGTCCTTTCCACTGGTCAGATAATTCGGCGGTGCATTTTACCGTTGCATCAGTAACGGCAGCCAATGGGCAGAGAATTAGACCTCTTACTGGCAAACACCGTGAGTGGAAGTCAGTAAAAAAAAAAAAGATCTTGTGCCTGCACCTACTGATAGGCCTGTGATTGCAACTGACGCAAATCATGCTGCTTTGGAATTTGATAACTGGCTAAATAGAGCCGCTAATATAGTAGCACCTGAAAGAATTCTACGACCACGACTGAAAAAGGCGACGTCCCCATGGTATTCTACTGATCTAAAACGAGCAAAAATCAAATGCAGACAAAAGGAGCTTGCCTGGAGATTCCAATATGACGTTGCACAAAAGAAAGTCTACTGTGCGGCACTTGAAGATTATAAGAACACAATTATGCAGGCTAAAGCGGCCTATTTTACTATCAAAATCCAAGAGGCCAGGAATTCACCAAAAGAATTGTTTCAAACAGTATCTGCATTACTCTAGTGCCCACGAGATGTAACTTTCATACCTGACCAAAAGTTGACAGATACATTAGCCAGTTTCTTTCAAAGTAAGGCGCAGTCTGTGTATAATAATCTTTCAAGAGCAGCAAAGGATACAGTAGGAAATGCTTTTGCGCAGTCTGATGTTGGGTCACGCTTTGCGGTTTATCGCAATTTTTATCACTGGTAGAAGAGAAAGTGGCAGATTTGCTGTTAAACATTAAATTGGGCTCTCCCATGGACCCTTGCCCGCCGCATGTAATACATCTGGCCCCTGAGGAGATAAGCTCTTTATTATCTCCTCTTTTAAATCAAGCTTTGACTTCAGGAGTTTATCCAACATTGTGGAAAAAAGCCTGTATCCGTCCCCTCCTAAAACAAGCATTGGAAATGCAATAGGTCTCGCAGCATTAGAGTTAGTGCTTTTAGAATTGTTTATGGGTTTTTTTTGTAAATCTTTAGCATTTTTGTTTCCTGTAGCCAATGCTAAAGAATTACAAATAAAAAAAGCCATAAACAATTCTAAAAGCTCTAACTCAAATGCTCCGAGACCTATTGCACTGTGTGAGGGTGAGGGGTTGAGGGTGAGTGAGGGTGAGGGTGGGTGAGGGTGAGTGAGGGTGAGTGAGGGGTTGAGGGTGAGTGAGGGGTTGAGGGTGAGTGAGAGTGAGGGTGAGTGAGGGTGAGTGAGGGTGAGTGAGAGTGAGGGTGAGTGAGGGGTTGAGGGTGAGGGGTTGAGGGTGAGTGAGTGAGGGTGAGGGGTTGAGGGTGAGGGGTTGAGGGTGAGGGGTTGAGGGTGAGGGGTTGAGGGTGAGTGAGTGAGGGTGAGGGGTTGAGGGTGAGGGGTTGAGGGTGAGGGGTTGAGGGTGAGGGGTTGAGGGTGAGTGAGTGAGGGTGAGGGGTTGAGGGTGATGTATGTTTGCCACCAAACTCCCCAGGCCACTAACGCTCGGACGTCCCATGCAGCTTAAATGGTGCGAAGTGAGTTTACAAGCGCACGAGGCCAAGGTATTATGGGGCTTATTTAGAAGCCTCTTGCGCTGCCGGTGGGTCTCTTGTAATGTGGGGAAAGGTGACGAACCGGCGGCGCAAGAGGCTTGCACATAAGCCCCCCATGTATGTAATACATTCATCCCAGAATGCGTGTGCTCAAACACCGGCAGAGCAAAAGCAGAACTGTAGAGGGAAGAGAGGGGAGGGGGGAGGAGAAATGCGACACGGTGGGAAGGGGAGGGGGCGGAGCGGGTTAAATTAAACAAACAAGACGGACGGAGGAGAGGGGAGGGGGGAGGAGAAATGCGACACGGCGGGAAGGGGAGGGGGCGGACGCCGGAGGGTGGTCCGTGGAGAATTTGGAGATTATTGAAAGCATGGCGGCGCCCCCAGATGTTCTTGTTCTGCGTACAGTGTTGTGGACGCGCAAATATCAGTAACTGCAAAAAATAATAGTTGCTACTTGCAAAATGCTTTAACACTATGCTCAAGAAAACATACTGTAGCACTAGTCAATAAATGTAAAGGTAAATAAGAGTTGTTCCCGCCATATTTCATCAAGGGTTCTGATGCTACCTACCTGGACACCGTGTTTCATACACCTTCAGTGAATTGACATCAGATGTTTAAGCCTGAAATAGGACTGTTCCTAGAGTCCACATCAAAAGAGAGTAACAAAATGACATCATCGCGCAGAGACGTGTGTAACCCCATTGATCCAATCCGAAGCAGTAACTAGACCTCTCACTGCTGGTGGTAGACTGTGACGGGATACTATATTGTATTGACCTTCTGGTAATTCAAGAATGATTATGAGCATGCACATTATTTTGTGAACAAGGTCTAGTTTGTGATTTCTAGTTAGACAGGAAAAAGGATGCATAAAAATCATTGGTGATCGTCTAATAACCAGTAAGCAACAAAATGGTTTTTGATTTGAAATTTTACGCACTTTTTGTGGTCTAAATATTTTTAATGGATTTTGTACATAGCAAAAATGACAGAACACAAGTATCAGTATTTACATTGCCCCTTAGAAGAGGCTAACATAGCTAGCTGTATCCTGTAAATAATAGTGGGCGTAGGCTGTCCAAATAATAGAATACTGGAGGGAGCAGGGAAAATTCAATATCTCTCGTAAGCAATTTTCCCTCAAGGTAGTCTGATGTAGTTTGGTTAAGAAGCTGAAGAGAATACAACAATACGCTGAACAGTGAGTGGGGAAGTAAACAGCCGGAAATACGTGAATTGCTCACGGCAGCAGCGGCGGTGTTGTTTTTGGCATATGCTGCGCTGCGGGAACGTGTCGGGCGTTATTTCTTGTGAGAATATAATGTACATGTGTCAGAAGCGGGAGCAGAGGGAGTGGGAAGATGGAGAGACGGAAGGGTGTGGGCAGAGAGAGCAGCGGTAAGAGCAGGAATGGGGGGGGGGGGGAGTAGGGAGCAGCTGAGAGGAGGAAAGGGAAAGGGGCCAGAGAGGCGCTGCCAGTGGAGCCAGCAGAGAAATTTAGAGATCGGGGAAAGGGAATTTACACAAAACCTGACCAGAAGGTGTGGATAAGTGAAGAAAGGGAGCAAGCACTGGGAAGTAAAACAGAAAGGGGTAGAGTTGTACCGAGAGTGGAAACAAAGGAAACGGGGATGAGAGACGGGTAGGGAGAGGCGGCGGGCAGGGGAGGGGGCGGAGCGGGTTAAATTAAACAAACGAGACGGAGGGAAGAGAGGGGAGGGGGGAGGAGAAATGCGACACGGCGGGAAGGGGAGGGGGCGGAGCGGGTTAAATTAAACAAACAAGACGGACGGAGGAGAGGGGAGGGGGGAGGAGAAATGCGACACGGCGGGAAGGGGAGGGGGCGGAGTGCGGCTGAGGGAACTGATGTGCACGCGCTTTTAAGCTCAATGCGCATGCGCATTGAGCTTAAAAGTCACGGGCACTGCAAGGAATCGCCACGATTCCTTGCAAGTTGGGGAAAGAGTGGATAAGTCCCAATACTCTCGCTTGCTCGATGCGCATGCGCATCGACAGGCGAGACCTAAAAAACAAGCTGGACCCGCATGATGAGAAAAACTCTGGCCCTATCTCTTGTTTACCTCTACCTGCCAAAGTCCTGGACAAGGCTATGGACTCAGAATTAACATCTTATTTGGAGATTAAGGATATTCTTGCTAATACACAACATGGCTTTTGTGCAAAACATTCTACGGAGACAGCATTGATTATGGCAGCAGAGGAAATACGTAAGGCTATGGATGAGGGAGGAAGGGCTGTACTAGTCCTGCTTGATTTAACAGCAGCCTTTTATACTGTGAGCCATGCGATATTAATACACAAAATACAGGACGTAGGTATAAGTGGTACAGCTCTTGCCCTCCTTACCTCTCTCCTTTTGTCTAGGAAACAAGTCATTTTTTGGGATGGATATCAATCGGAGGAATTTCTGCTCCCTGGTGGAGTTCCTCAGGGTTCTGCCCTTTCCCCTACACTATTCAATATTTATGTTGCCCCCTTGGCCAAATTAATAAAAGGCCATGGCTTTTCGCTGGTGTCATACGCTGATGACACTCAGCTTATAGTGTCTGTAATTGACCCGGTGGATGTTAGGGCAGCTGAATTCTCCAAGTGCACCTCTGCCCTGATGACTTGGATGAACTCTAACTTTTTAAAGTTAAATACTAATAAAACGGAAGTCTTAGAGTTTGGTCAGAAAGCTTCTATCTGGAATCAGCTTTGGTGGCCAACCACAGCCGGTGAATGTCCCGTGCCAGTGAACAAAGTTAGGAACCTTGGCTTCATGTTTGACAAAGATCCGACTTGGGCCGCTCATATTAATCAAGTGTCATCTGCCTGTTTTTTTATGTTAAAAGGCCTGAGAAAGATCCTTCCGTTCATTCCCTTCTCCCTCAGGAAAACTGTCATAATTGCTATGATTCTTGAGGATCGACTATGGTAACGCTCTATCTAGGAGCGGGTGCTGCCCAATTTAACAAACTATCTAATCGTCTGGTTTTCAGGAAGGAAATCAAAACATGGCTTTTCTCTCAGCGTTAAACTAGTCAGCATTATGCTCAGTTACTTCACTTAGCGCCAAGACGCCTCGGCAGTAGTGCGCTCTACAAATACCCTCAGTCAGTCAGGAAAGCCTGCACTGCTGCTTGAGTGGTTCCTGATCTGTAAGGGGGAAGCGCATACCACGGCTGCACTACTTCAGTGTGTGTGTGTGAGGGAAGGTTGCGCTTCAGCTTGCGCGGTGCCTGATATGTGAGGGGAGCTCCTAAACCATGGCTGCACCGCTTCAGTGTGTGTGAGGTAATCCTGCACTGCTGCTTGTGTGGTATCTGATCTGTAAGGGGGAAGATTTCAACACGGCTGCACCGCTTCAGTGTGTGTATGTGAGGGAAGCTTGCACTGCTGCTTGTGTGGTACCTGATCTATAAAGGGAAGATTACACCACGGCTGCACTGTATCAGTGTGTGTATGTGAGGGAACCTTGCACTGCTGCTTGTGGGGTCCCTGATCTGTAAGGGAGAAGATTACACCACGGGTGCTCTGCTTCAGTGTGTGTGAGGGAAGCTTACACAGATGCTTGTGGGGTCCCTGATCTGTAAGGGGGAAGCTTACACCATGGCTGCACCGCTTCAGTGTGTGTGAGGTAATCCTGCACTGCTGCTTGTGTGGTATCTGATCTGTAAGGGGGAAGATTTCAACACGGCTGCACCGCTTCAGTGTGTGTGAGGGAAGCTTGCACTGCTGCTTGTGTGGTACCTGATCTATAAAGGGAAGATTACACCATGGCTGCACTCCTTCAGTGTGTGTGTGGGAATCTTACACTGATCCTTGTGTGGTACCTGATCTGTAAGAGGGAAGCTTACACCACGGCTGCACTGTATCAGTGTGTGTATGTGAGGGAAGCTTACACAGATGCTTGTGGGGTCCCTGATCTGTAAGGGAGAAGATTACACCACGGGTGCACTGCTTCAGTGGTACCGGATCTGTGAAGGGGCTCTCAAACCACAGCTGCAACACTTCAGTGCGTGTGCGTGAGAGGGAAGCTTGCACTGCTGCTAGTGTGGTACCTGATCTGTAAGGGGTGCTCTTAGACTATGGCTGCACCGCTTCAGTGTGTGTGTGAGGGAAGGCGTACCGGATCTGTAAGGGGGTCTCTTACACCACAGCTGCACTGCTTCCGTGTGTGTGAGAGAAGTGTGCACTGCTGCTAGGTACCTGATCTGTAAGGGGGAAGCTTACACCACAACTGCAACACTTCAGTGTGTGAGAGAAGCTTGCACTGCTGCTTGTGTGGTGCCTGATCCGCAAGAGGGAAGCTTACACCACACCTCCCTCACACACACACTTCAGTGTATGTGTGAGGGAGGTTTGTGGAGCAGCATAACTTTGGCGCCGCCCTTTTATGTTTTGATCATGTGTGTTGTGTGTTTGTGTGTGAGGGAAGCTTGCCCAGCTGCTTGTGTGGTACCTGATCTGTAAAGTGGAAGATTACACCTCAGCTGCATTGCTTGTGTATGTGTGAGAGAGGCAGTGCTTACTTTGTGCCTGAGGTTTCCAGGGCTCAGCACAGGCACTTACATTTTCACACTGGCACTTATGACAGTCCACCACATGGTGGTGCTGTTTGAGTAATTTAGAAATGAGCAGAACAACAGCTGTTCATGAATTCAATAAACATTGAAAATGACTAATACCTGCCTCCCAAGCCACTCTTATAGCTTTGGAATTGTCTAAATTGTTGCACCTGTAGCAGTGTGATTGTTAGTAGTTGTTTAGTATTGACATTGGCAGCGATGGCAGGGGTAATGGGTGTTGCAATCTGTAGAGGCTTCCTGACGAGGGCCCTGGCACTTACAAATTAAACACTGTAGAGAGGAAAGGTTGCACTGCCGGCAGTGTGGTACTTGATCTATAATGGGGAAGATTACACCACAGCTGCACCACTTCAGTGTGTGTGTATGTGTGAGGGAAGCTTGCACTGATGCTTGTGTGGTAACTGATCTGTAAGCGGCGGAAGCTCACACCAGACCACGGCTGCACGCACTGTAAATTGCTGTGTGTGTGAAGCCAGGTTCACTTTTTTTCTTGTCTTTTCTTTCAACATGAAACCCAAAAAGATCTTGTTTACAGATTCTCTTTTCAATAAAATTTTATTTGTATTTAGGAGATGAAAGGAAGCAGCAGAGATAAGCGTGGACCGCCCATGGAATCAGCCTCATGCACACACACTCCTCAAAATGGAAGCAAGCCGGTCGAAGAAATCCGTACACGTGGAGTCCTATCGGGAGAAAACATCCCTGTGAAGAGAATAGGGGGGGTGTTCATCGTCAAGCGCCTGGAAACCCATGCTAGCTCACTAACTGCAGCGGACGAGGTGCGTGAAGAAAAGTGTGGCCCACCTCTGCAATCAGCCTCCCGTACACACTCTCCTCAAAACAGAAGCAAGCCGGTCAAAGAAAGCCATACACGTGGAGTCCTATCTGGTGAAAACATCCCTGTGAAGAGAATAGGGGGGGTGTCCATCGTCAAGCGCCTGGAAACCCATCCTAGCTCACTAACTGCAGCGGACGAGGTGCGTGAAGAAAAGTGTGGCCCACCTCTGCAATCAGCCTCCCGTACACACTCTCCTCAAAACAGAAGCAAGCCGGTCAAAGAAAGCCATACACGTGGAGTCCTATCTGGTGAAAACATCCCTGTGAAGAGAATAGGGGGGGTGTCCATCGTCAAGCGCCTGGAAACCCATCCTAGCTCACTAACTGCAGCGGACGAGGTGCGTGAAGAAAAGTGTGGCCCACCTCTGCAATCAGCCTCCCGTACACACTCTCCTCAAAACAGAAGCAAGCCGGTCAAAGAAAGCCATACACGTGGAGTCCTATCTGGTGAAAACATCCCTGTGAAGAGAATAGGGGGGGGTGTCCATCGTCAAGCGCCTGGAAACCCATCCTAGCTCACTAACTGCAGCGGACGAGGTGCGTGAAGAAAAGTGTGGCCCACCTCTGCAATCAGCCTCCCGTACACACTCTCCTCAAAACAGAAGCAAGCCGGTCAAAGAAAGCCGTACACGTGGAGTCCTACCTGGTGAAAACATCCCTGTGAAGAGAATAGGGGGGGTGTCCATCGTCAAGCGCCTGGAAACCCATCCTAGCTCACTAACTGCAGCGGACGAGGTGCGTGAAGAAAAGTGTGGCCCACCTCTGCAATCAGCCTCCCGTACACACTCTCCTCAAAACAGAAGCAAGCCGGTCAAAGAAAGCCGTACACGTGGAGTCCTACCTGGTGAAAACATCCCTGTGAAGAAAGTGGGGGGGTGTTCATTGTCAAGCGCCTAGAAACCCATCCTAGCTCACTAACTGCAGCGGACGAGGTGCGTGAAGAAAAGCACCAGCCTCCCATACACACACTCCTCAAAACAGAAGCAAGCCGGTGCTGGTCGAAGAAAGCCGTACACATGTAGTCATTTGTGCAATAAACCACACTCCAGACCATGTAAGCATAAAAGTCCATTTATTAGGACAAAGTTGCACATATTAAATCAACTCAATACTGCTAAACTTAATTCAAATCAACATTTCAACAACAACCATTACTATCACAGCCTCCCAGCGCCATTCGCAACTCACAATCTCATCCTCACCCTTCTCCATTTCTCACTCTGACCTTGTCCATATACTCCCAAACTCTCCTTCAACCATCCTCCAATCGTCCAATCATCCCTCCTTGAAGCTCCTTCCATTGCTCATTGCATCCCACACCCGGCCATCAGTCACCTGTGCACTCTCCCCCCTGAGGGTGGATCGATCTGCCAGTTTGTGACTCACCACCTCTCCAAAGTACCGCAAACCAGGCTACCCCCGTAGGGCGGTTGCCTGCCGCCACCACCCCCATGACTGTGTACCTTTCGCCCATTAGTCAGGCCTCCAGCATCAAATGGATTAATTCCATAGCATGTTTACTGTGTCCCGCATCGCCATCATATAGTATGCGATCCCCTTCCATGAAAGGAGTACTCCATCATCCCTGAACAGGCATGCCTCCTCCTCTTTCAGGCTCATGCGACCAATCACCTTAATATCCTCTGACTAGAAGAAACTCTCATTGCCCTGACAAATTTGCGTTGGGCCTTATCAGTTGCCGCGTGCTTAATTGCCCCCATCCATACTCTACGCGGTACCAGTTCAGCACACGCTACACATGTGCCCGAGAATTTGCTTTGTGTGGCTGCCAAGTCCCTCTGCATATCATGCATCAATGAAAGTCCAGATAGGCATACCAGGTCATTTTTCCCCAAGATATATTAACAGCATATCCGGACAGCCTTGCTGAGGCACCAACTTTGTCATCCAGGGAAGCTTGGCTCCCCATCGCATTCCCCTTTTCCCCAAGTAACCTCGTGGTGGCTGTGCCTCAATCCCAGGTTACGTCCGTACACCTACTGGCCCGCGTACTTCGCTGCCCTGTGCACAACTATCCAGGTAACCTTCTTGTTCCTAATGGGGGTAGGGTCGCACACTACTCACACACCGGCGGTGTCGCCCCTAAGCACTCTGGTCAATGTAGTAACGTGTTCGCGATGCATCATCTTTCGATCTTCTGCTATCTTCGCTGTCTTCGCCATCCCTGGACACGTGTTTCGGGGTTTCACCCCTCGTCAGCAAGGATAGGCAGTGTTCTGGGGTTGCCGATGGCTGCCAATATCTTCCAGGTATAGTACCACACAGGCGCGTAGGTGCGGGATCCCAGGCTCGTCAGCCCGCTGCTCAAGGGAGCTTTAAAGTTACAAATGGGGGTGGGGTCGCACACTACTCACACACCGGCGGTGTCGCCCCTAAGGACTCTGGTCAATGTAGTAACGTGTTCGCGATGCATCATCTTTCGATCTTCTGCTATCTTCGCTGTCTTCGCCATCCCTGGACACGTGTTTCGGGGTTTCACCCCTCGTCAGCAGGGAAAGGCAGTGTTCTGGGGTTGATGGCTGCCAATATCTGCCAGGTATAGTACCACACAGGCGCGTAGGTGCGGGATCCCAGGCTCGTCAGCCCGCTGCTCAAGGGAGCCTTAAAGTTACAAATGGGGGTGGGGTCGCACACTACTCACACACCGGCGGTGTCGCCCCTAAGGACTCTGGTCAATGTAGTAACGTGTTCGCGATGCATCATCTTTCGATCTTCTGCTATCTTCGCTGTCTTCGCCATCCCTGGACACGTGTTTCGGGGTTTCACCCCTCGTCAGCAGGGATAGGCAGTGTTCTGGGGCTGCCGATGGCCACCACCACCCCCTGTGACTGTGTACCTTTCACCCATTAGTCAGGCCTCCAGCACCAAATGGATTAATTCCATAGCATGCTTACTGTGTCCCGCATCGCCATCATATAGTATGCGATCCCCTTCCATGAAAGGAGTACCCCATCATCCATGAACAGGCATGCCTCCTCCTCTTTCAGGCCCATGTGACCAATCACCTTAATATCCTCTGACTAGAAGAAACTCTCATTGCCCTGACAAATTTGCGTTGGGCCTTATCAATTGCCGCGTGCTTAATTGCCCCCATCCATACTCTATGCGGTACCAGTTCAGCACACGCTACACATGTGCCCGAGAAATTGCTTTGTGTGGCTGCCAAGTCCCTCTGCATATCATGCATCAACGAAAGTCCGGATAGGCATACCAGGTCATTTTTCCCCAAGATATATTAACAGCATATCCGGACAGTCTTGCCGAGGCACCAACTTTGTCATCCAGGGAAGCATGGCTCCCCATCGCATTCCCCCTTTTCCCCAAGTAACCTCGTGGTGGCTGTGCCTCAATCCCAGGTTACGTCCGTACACCTGCTGGTCCGCGTACTTCGCTGCCCTGTGCACAACTATCCAGGTAATCTTCTTGTTCCTAATGGGGGTGGGGTCGCACACTACTCACACACCGGCGGTGCCGCCCCTAAGGACTCTGGTCAATGTAGTAACGTGTTCGCGATGCATCATCTTTCGATCTTCTGCTATCTTCGCTGTCTTCGCCATCCCTGGACACGTGTTTCGGGGTTTCACCCCTCGTCAGCAGGGATAGGCAGTGTTCTGGGGTTGCCGATGGCTGCCAATATCTGCCAGGTATAGTACCACACAGGTGCGTAGGTGCGGGATCCCAGGCTCGTCAGCCCGCTGCTCAAGGGAGCTTTAAAGTTACAAATGGGGGTGGGGTCGCACACTACTCACACATCGGCGGTGTCGCACCTAAGGACTCTGGTCAATGTAGTAACGTGTTCGCGATGCATCATCATTCGATCTTCTGCTATCTTCGCCATCCCTGGACACGTGTTTCGGGGTTTCACCCCTCGTCAGCAGGGATAGGCAGTGTTCTGGGGTTGCCGATGGCCACCACCACCCCCTATGACTGTGTACCTTTCGCTCATTAGTCAGGCCTCCAGCGCCAAATGGATTAATTCCATAGCATGCTTACTGTGTCCTGCATCGCCATCATATAGTATGCGATCCCCTTCCATGAAAGGAGTACCCCATCATCCCTGAACAGGCATGCCTCCTCCTCTTTCAGGCCCATGTGACCAATCACCTTAATATCCTCTGACTAGAAGAAACTCTAATTGCCCTGACAAATTTGCGTTGGGCCTTATCAATTGCCGCATGCTTAATTGCCCCCATCCATACTCTATGCGGTACCAGTTCAGCACACGCTACACATGTGCCCGAGAAATTGCTTTGTGTGGCTGCCAAGTCCCTCTGCATATCATGCATCAACGAAAGTCCAGATAGGCATACCAGGTCATTTTTCCCCAAGATATATTAACAGCATATCCGGACAGTCTTGCCGAGGCACCAACTTTGTCATCCAGGGAAGCATGGCTCCCCATCGCATTCCCCCTTTTCCCCAAGTAACCTTGTGGTGGCTGTGCCTCAATCCCAGGTTACGTCCTTACACCTGCTGGTCCACGTACTTCGCTGCCCAGTGCACAACTATCCAGGTAACCTTCTTGTTCCTGGTCCTCTAACGCATCCTGCGGTAGAAATGAAACTATTAGCTCAGGTTCCGCTTTCCTTGCAATACCCCCCTACCCTCAAGTCAACAACCCTTATCATTTTATTTGCGCACATAGCGCTCGCAGCACGCAGCAACGCGACCTCCACCTCCCAATCTGACAGACCCCAAATGCGCTGCCACAGTTGCTGCCCCATTCTAAAAGAATGCATACCAAAACTAGCTGGGCTCTGACCCAGCTTCCCCAGAGCCATTTTTAAGACCGCCAGCAACTGATAAGTTGTCACCCTGCTACCTGTGGCATGACAGTAAAACCCTGGCTGCACACCTCCCCAACAGTGCGATGAAATGGTGCCAAGTTTGGACCAGGCAACCATCGCTACAACCGTTCTCTTCCAACCATATCCAATGGCCTTTCCCCAGACTGATCCGTCTTGGATCGCCTCAACTATATCCCCAGCCGCCCGTAATCCACTGGCACTTCCTCATACTGGAGCCCAGGCTGGCACGCTGTCCCTACCAACTCCGAGACCCGAAATTCCCCGAAAACCATCCACACCACACACAATTTAAACAATGCGACCGCGAACTGGTCATAACAGCACAATGGTAACACACCCAACAACTCCTGTAGCAACTCAAATGTAACTGCTTCTTGTGGAGCCGCCTTCCCACCCCTCGCTCCTTACCCCAACCCTTCAACATCTTGCCCAATATCTCATCCTTGACAGGGTCAAAACCCAAGTATAGTTTGTCATAGAATGATATACCGACCAGTTTGCCCGCTATGGTCATGTGTGACAAGCCTTTGTCGATGTATCCAAGCATAAAACGCAAAGCGCCCTGTGCAGCAACTCGCCAGTCTAGACGCAGCACCTCAAAAGACATGCCCAAGACATCCCCAAACTCACTCGATGACAGCTGGTAACTCTTCCTACTTGGAAGAAGGAGTAGCCAGGAATTTTCAGGACTGTATGCTGGCGGTCGGAAATTGGATGGCGGCCAACTGCCTTAAACTGAATTCAGCCAAAACTGAAGTCATACTGTTTGGCTCAAATGTTAATTTCTGGAGTCCAAACTGGTGGCCAGAGCGGATGGGCAATGCCCCCACCCCCGTGTCCAAAGTTAAAAACCTGGGGGTGTTGATCGACAACCAACTCACTTTTAGATCTCAAGTCAACGTGTTATCTTCTTCCATTGCCCTCCTGCTTAAATCCATTCGCAAGATTTTACCATTTATCCCTAGTACCGGCAGAAAGACAGTGGTTACTACCCTGGTCTTGGCGCGCCTGGACTATTGTAACAGCCTTTTTCTGAATGCCCAACAGGGCATATTAAACGGACTACAGGTCCTGCAGAATGCTGCCGCCCGACTTATCTTAGGCATCCCAAAATACGCCCCCATGACCCAGGAGCTAGCTAAACTTCACTGGCGAAAGCGGATTCTGTTTAAGGCACTGTGCCTGGTATTCAAGGCTTTGCGGGGACTAGGGCCCTCATTCTTCAGGCAGTACTTTTATTGGTATTGCCTGGCCAGACATCTTAGATCAACTGATGCAGGGTTGATTGCAGTGCCTCGCATTAGGAGGGCACGTTGGGGAGGCAGAAGTTTTGTGCTGGGTGCAGCTAAGGCCGGGACTGCCCTGCCCCTCCCTCTTATAAAGATGACTGACCTTATGGCCTTTAGAAAGGCCTTGAAGACGTGGCTCTTCACTAACTAATTTTCCCCTTTTTGACTTTCCTTAAGGAGTATTACTTAGCGCCAGGACACCTACGGGTAACAGAGCGCTGTATGTCAAAAATAAATAAATAAATTAATTAATTCCTGGTCGATTCAGCCAGAAATTTTTCAACCAAACCAATCACTCTCATTCCCCCCATGCCCAGATGTCCTCCGGCAGCTCTGTCTTGCAGTTTCCCACTCCTGGCACCAGGCTCTGGAACCAATGCCTCTTCGAACAAGATAATGCATCAGCTATATAATTGCTGGCTCCTGGCTCATGTCTGGCCATTGAGACGCAGACACACAAGCATAAACCATTGCAACAGTCACAGCACCCTCAGGTCTCTCGCTCTCTGCCTGTTCACTAGCTCCACCACCATCTTGTCTACATGGAACGACACCGACCTGTTCTTCAGCTCACCTCCCCATACCACCAGTGCCACCGGAAGTGGGAAAAACTCCAGGAAGGAAATGTTCTGCCCTTGTTTCATCCAGTGCTCCGGCCACATTTCTGCGCACCATCGTCCATCCTTGAACTGCCCGTAACCCTTAGCCCCTGCTGCATCAGAGAAATCTGAACTTGCCAGACTGTGTTTTCTTCCACAAATTCCAAGGGTACCCCATTGAAATCGTCCAGAAATGTCTACCAAACCCCCAAATCCACCCTGAGACCCATTGAAATTCGCACCTTGTACACCACAAGCACGGCTCCCGAAATGGCCTTGCCGAACCTCCTACAAAACGTCCTCCCTGCTCTGACCACTCTGCAAGCAAAGTTCAAGCATCCACTGCTGCTGCCCTCTCCCTCTCCTCACAAAGGAGGGCCAATCTCTCCTCTTGGGCAAAAATCCCAAAAGCTTCTGTACTGACTCAATCCATCCTTCCCCCATCACTTGTAGCAGGAAATTCTGTATTTCTTCCACTTTTGCCTTGGACAAACAAGCTATCCAGCGCATAGAGTCCAACTCAATGCCCAAGAAAGTCAACACACAACTAGACCCAGCTGTTGTCTCCGATGCCAAGGGCACCCCAAATTCTTGCATCAAATCTTCAGTCTGTGTCAGTGCCCGCCCGCCCACAATCTCCAGACTGTTTGGTACCTACAAACAAGAAGTGATCCAAGTAGTGTGACACTCCCCGGTGACCCAAACTCCTAGTGAAAACCCATTGCAGGAAGGTACTGAACAAATCAAATAAGCCTCATGAGATGACGCACCCCGTAGGCAGTACTTTATAAACATTGATGGCACCCCCAAACTGCATCCCGAGTAGTGAGAAGTCCACTGGGTGAATGGGCAGAAGAGAAAAAGCTGACTTGACTTCCACTTTGCACTTTCCGCTTCCTACCCGCAGCCCTGCCCCAGGCGGATGGCATCATTCACCGAACCGTACAACCCCTTGAGTCTTCCTCCGCAATAAAGTCATTTACTGAGCCACCTTCCAGCCAAGATAGGTGGTGGATCATTCTGTATTCCCCCGGCTCCTTCTTTGGTACCACGGATAGGGCAGAGATGATTAGATCAGTCAAAGGCCATTCAACAAATGGTCCTGCCGTCCTCCCCTCGGCTACCTCTGTTGCTAGTTTGGCTTCTACTACTTGTGGGAGCTGTTTTGCTGACTTCAAGTTATCCTTCCACCTGCACCCCCTTGGGCCTTGATACCCAATCCTGAAACCCTCTGAAAAACCCCACTGTAACCAGAATGCAGCTTCCTTCTCTGTGGGTAAATCGAGAGCCATGGTCCCATGGACTCAACTCTAAGTGGCATGGGGGCACTTTGGACCAGACTGCCCCCTCCCCTTGGATGCCCTCCACTGCTCTGCTGAAGGTCTTCTTCCGCCCCATACCCCCCTTCCGATGCTGCCCACCAGTCTTTCTTACCTGGCAGCACTCCGTCGTAGACCGTCTTGTCTTTTTAAGTGATCCACCGCTTTGTGAGCCTTCATGCCTAGTCGTCCCTGTGTCCTTGGCTGTGCCCAGCAAGACACGAACTCCACTGGTTGGCCTTGCCATTCTCTCCACATTGTCGTCCTCATCCAGCAACTTTTCTTCCTCCCACTCATCACTCTCATCCTCATAATCCAACACCATCATCCGCTACGACCTCGTGGGGCCTTTGTTGGCCATACGTCCTTGCGCGTTTACCATCGCCAGAGGGCAGTCCGCCGTGGACCCCCTGCTGCTTCGGGCCTGCATCCTGAGGCCATCTTGTGCCCTTCTGGCATCGCCACATTTCTACCGGCCCCTCCTGCCGGTCTTGCCCCTCTACCCCCAGGCTGCTCCAACCTAAGGAGTCCCAAACACCACTGGGCCCCACAGCCGTCTTGGCTGTCCCTGCACTAACTCTTGTGTCTGTCCCCTCTGGGACCCACACCCATTGGCCCCCTTGCAGATACCCACCAGTCCCAGACCCCCCTGCCCTGGGTTCATTTGCCAAAGGGGAGAAAAACCCCAGCCCAGAAACACCCTCCTGCACCTGACCCTCACCCAGACGCCCTCTCCCATGAATGGCCTTCTGTTGCTCGGTTTTGGGGGTCCACCCGGTCTCCACCCAGCATCCACTGCTGCTGCCCTCTCCCTCTCCTCACAAAGGAGGGCCAATCTCTCCTCAAGCTGCACCACTAGCCTCTGTTCCCAGATTTTAACCTCCAGGTCCACAACGGGCCCTTCTTTCCCAAACCGATCCTGCGTCCCTCCCCCACCTGACCCCCCCATCGCTGCCCCCGTGCCTACTACCCTCTTCCCTGTCCTGAGCAAGGAGCGGTCCCACTCTCTTCCACAGCCCCGGCACTGGGCCCTGCCTTACCCCACTTCACTTTTTTATTAGCCGGCCCCGGTCTCTCAACTGCCTTCTTGTCCCTCAATGCTCAGAGAGGGTGGTCCAATGGGCCATCCACTGACATGTTTGCTGCCCCCTCTGCTTCACTCACATCTTGTGTGATTTTGGAGCCAGCCGCTTGCGAGGCCTGCTCTGCTGGTGCAGGCCCCGCCCCCTGCCACACCGATGGCCACGTAGGCGACCGGAGCTGTGCAGGGAGGCTTCTCCTCTGGCCCCTGCGCTTCGCTCCTGGGCCTACATGCAACTCGTCCTCCGGCACAGGATCGTCTTGGCAAGCCACCACCACCGCAACCCCGCTCGACTTGGCATGCGCCAATCGGCACATCCCGACACAAGCCTGGTCGAGGACATCCGGCTGCAGGAGGTCGGCCCTGCCCGCCTGTTGTAATCATGACAACATAATAAGTTAGAGTTGGTAGAATTGGAGTTTATTCGCAAGTTGAAATCAGAAGATTAAAACCCACAAGAAGAGACAACAGGATGCGATGCTGTCGTGTCCAGTAATCAGAACATAATGACACGACAACAACGCATCAGTAATAGAATACAGAACACTTAGTATGTCAGGGAAGAATGGCAAAGTAATTAAAGCAACAGATACAACATCTCCCTTCCATAAACAAAAAGAAATAAAACAAAAAACATATATATACATTAGTACAAATAATAATCCTTAAACTTTGCAGGAATTACAATATTTCTCTTTCCATCAGTAAGATTCAAATTTGATCGAGAATTAGAGAAAACATTAGTATCTTCTCTCAAACTTACAGAATCTCCATTTACTGATTCATTAAGCAATTTACAATTTTCCACAATATCATTAGTTAAATCCAAATTTTCATTTAAAACTGAATTACTGTTCTCACCCCTCTCAAAACTGTTACAAGACTGAAAACTGGACTCAACAACATCTGAATTTTGTACTGGTTGTTCCTCATTCATTATGTCTTTATAACACAAAAACGAAGAATTATCCAAACAACTTTTTCCAACCATTTTCTTTATAATAATGTCTTTTTGAAATGGTTCTATCTTTATAATTGCACTTTTGTTCCACCACCCTTTGTTTTTAGTCATTACTAATGAATTAGAAACTCTAACGACCTGTTGAGGCAAAGAATACTTAGATTCTCCTTTTATAACTTTTTTAGGTTTTCTAATAATTACCCAATCTCCTGTTTCATACTCACAGTTACTTTGAGGAAAAATCCTATTTCTTAATTTGTACCTTTTAAAAAAAATTTCTCTAACACATTCATCAACAGATGTCGAAGAAGTTTGCCTTTCCATCTTTTTTAAAGTAGACAAACTGTTTTCAAAAACAGGTTTGATTAAATCATTGGCATCCCTACCTTCTAATTTTCTTCAGAAATTAAATTTCTTACTTGCTTCTCGGTGGGTTATTACCAATCAACTGCCAAAAAATTCTGTTAAAAATAATTTTTCGGATCCCATCCTCGTCGCCATATTTATGTTGTAATCATGACAACATAATAAGTTAGAGTTGGTAAAATTGGAGTTTATTCGCAAGTTGAAATCAGAAGAATAAAACCCACAAGAAGAGACAACAGGATGCGATGCTGTCGTGTCCAGTAATCAGAACATAATGACACGACAGCAATGCATCAGTAATAGAATACAGAACACTTAGTATGTCAGGGAAGAATGGCAAAGTAATTAAAGCAACAGATACAACATCGCCTCGCCCAACGTAATCAATGCGGCCCTAACGGCCTCTGAACCCGGACCAGCCGCCATCAGGCAGGTAGGGCTCAGACCCTTTTGTTAACCCCTTCCATGCGTTGAACGGCCCCCGGCCATCCGACGTCACGTTGGTCGTGTGCGTCGGATGGCCGGGAGCCGTCCAATCTGGCCACGCGTGGAATTTTCCTGCACCGCGGGGAAATACCGGACACGTGCAAGGGGTTAAACTTTATTGGAAAGGAACCCGCAGCCCTCCCCACTACCAATCCAGTATGTCCGCCCTAGGACACCCCCCCGCTGTGCAGCCACTAACATTTCTCAACTCCACTAAATTTTCCCTGACAAACAACCCCTCCCCAGGGGTGTTCGGTGTCAGGAAGAGGCAGGGTCCGCCTCTCCTGACAACTATATAGCCTAGCCTAAACCCTCTCCTTCCCCTAGCTAGACCCATCCCTGCCTTGTCCTCTGACCCTTTCACTAAGCACCCCAGGGGAAGACTGGTCTGCGACCCTCACTTCTCCTGGGGGCCAACATTCTGGTGACCAACTCCCTGTAAAGAGAGTGGGGTGGGGGTGTTCCGCTTCAAGCGCCTGGAAACGCATCCACTGACAGCACCAGTCGAAGTGCGTGAAGAAAAGCGTGAGGCCTGTGATCCTGAGTAGAGCGGGGGCGGGGTCAGCGAATGTCAAGGACGGGGTCAGAGATATGGCTAAAAAACAAAACGTTATCTATTTGTTGACCTTTCGCCTTCTAATAACTGCTTGTAGAATATAATGCACACTTCTGAAATAAAAAAATGAATGCAACTTTAATTTTTCTGTGGGGAAATGCATTTTTCTGGAGGGGAAGAATGGCTGGTTACTGTGTTCACTTCAGATGTCTGTGGGTGTAACCAGCCGGTACTGATCAGAATCCTGATCGGTACACTGGGGAAATAGTGACTTGCATTTATAGTGCTAAGATGTCTAAGCCTGTGACAGAAAACACTATGAATAAGTGTCATTAGTTTAAAACATATATTACAGGAGGAGTAAGGTTCCTAACAGTGTAAATAGGCTGTTGCAAAATGTGCAGAAAGATTGTTAAAATATTTACTCTGCTTTCAAAAGTTATGTTTTAGTAAGACACTAATTCGACCTAGTGTGAACCTTTCTATAGGTTTCTATTAAAAGGGGGAATTGCAGATTTTATGAACTGATGCCTGTACTGGTTAAAAGGCAGCCTTTATATTTGCAGATGAACCAATAGCACACATTTAAATTTCTTTCAGGAAGGATGAACTGTGGAGAGCTTTCAGTGGCGGCTCCTCAGCTAGGGCGGAGGAGCGTCGCCTCACTGCTTCAGCTGCAAGCTGAATACAAAAAATGAAATGATAATAACGTTTGTTATCATCATTTTGTTTTTTGTATTCAGCGTGCAGCTGGAGCCAGGCGGGCGGGGCTGGGCTCCCTGTGCGTCACAGGGGAGGAGTGGTGGTAGCACCTAAAGTGCGCATGAATGTTTAGCCAGCCGTCTCGGGCCGGCCAATGCGTAATGCACACTCTGCATGTTCTACACCCAGGCTGCATTAAAGCCTGGGTGAGAACATGCCCAGGATGCCAGCCCCTGTCTGAGCGCAGAACCACAGCGCTCAGACCAATCACAAGACTGCTAAGGCAGCATTGTGATTGGCAGGGAATTGTGGGAGGCTGTGTACTTCCTGCTGTGCAGAGAGTATAACAGAGAAAGAAGAGGTGGCGGTAAAAAGGTTTGTGAATTTTTAAAAATTATTTCCCTCCGTCCATCACCCAGCACCCACTCCGCCTCACCAACCCTGGTCGGTAGCAGCCGCTACTAGAAGGTTTGTTTCTTCTTCAGCTGCCTCCCCTTTCTCTCCCTTCACAGCAGAGGGGACCCTTCTCCCCTTTCAACTCAGGGGAACTCAAAAAATTCAGGAGCTGTTATTTTTTAAATAGAAATTATGGGAACGGTTTGGCTTAAATTGAAAAAGCTTGGGGATGTCGTTCCCCCTTGCCCCGCCCACCTCGAGCTCTGACAGACTAGATTCAGACCCGGAGGCGGACAGTGTTCGCGCCTGCACCCTTTATCTCACTGGTGTGTAGTACATTCATCAGTGAATATGATGCACTACATTTGGTGACTCATTTTTATTCAATATTTTTTTTTACTTAATTGCAGGAAGTACCCAGAAAGTCAGTGATACTCAAAGTACGGCCGTGGGAGGGGAGGTGGGAGGACGAAGGAGGGACGCAGGGGCCACTTGCGGGTCACCCGGGTCAACAGCAGCACTGGGCTAAGTAAGGTTGAGAAATGTGTTAATTAAAGTACCAAACATTTATTTACAGCTCAACTGATGTTAAAGGAAGGAACTAAGTTGTCTACACCACTTACATTTAGGACAACCTTCATTTGTAAAAACATGTTGCAACAAATGTGTAAACATTCAAGAAAGTTGCTTCAAAAGTAAAAAAAATGATTTCCTTAACATGCAGAAGTGTTTTGTCTTAGTGCATTAGATTATATCAGTACATTGAGAAATATATATTTTTTAAAGTGATAATTTGCAAACATGAATTTAGAAACATTAAGGCTTCCCCTCCATGTGGCAACAATGCATATCGTGAATTAAGGAGGCAAGTCAGTTATGCTTACCATCTGAGTGGCCAGGGTTCCTAGCATTAATGGCTCACAGTATAGTTATCAAATAAAACGCAAGCGAAGGTTTCATACAGTGTGCATCCTGAAGTCTGTTTTTCGAGGTCCTCTTATATGTGATAATGAAAGAAAAGAAGGCAAAGTGAAATGAAACAATTGCCCAGGATCACACAGTTTGATTAAGTCGGGAAGCTGGGATTGACCCGAGGTTTTCTGGTTTCATAATGTGGAATTCAGAGTTTATGTGTACATGCTTTGCATCCACTATTCCCACCTTACATCTGACCCCGCCATCCCCCACCCCCCACCTTCCACCTGGCATCAATGGAGCCCTTGATCACACGAAAGGCCAAACCTTTTGGCCCCCTGTGCAGTAAGTTATAAATTAAGGCTTTTCAGTTTTTACTGTCAAATCAAGTCAAATCAAAAACCGCTTTATTCGATTTTGATTTAAAAATCATAAAAGCACAATAAAACAATAAATATACATTAACATCATAAGTTCATTATGGGCCAGATGTAGGTAGCCCTTTACCGATCGGAATCGGCCGAAAATACCGATTTTCGGCCGTTTCCGATCGGTAAAGGGCTATGGAGATGTAGGGGCACATATTCGGTAATTTTACTGAATCGTTATTATTACCGAATCTGTAAATTTACCGATTCGGTAATCTTTACCGATTCGGTAAAATTACCGAAAATGCAATGTGGGTAGCCAATTTTCCATTGGCACATGGCTTTCAGATTCGGTATTTTACCATGGAATACAAATCCATGGTAAAATACCGATTCCTGTGTACATGCACATCTGTGCATGTACACATGTGACAGACAGACGTGCCCTTAGGGCATGTCTGTGTGCCACATTGCACACATGCCCGTTTTGGGGGTGCTAGAGGGTGTCAAAGTGACACCCCCTGCACCCTTGACAAATTCGGTATTTACCGATTCGGTAAATAACGAATCGGTATTTGAATTGAATCCTATGGGCTTCAAGGCCCATAGGATTCAATAGCAAATACCGATTCGGTATTTACCGAATCGGTAAATACCGAATTTCAAGGTATTGGTAAAAAATCCAGATGTTGGTACCTACATCCCATTTACCGATTTTGAAATACCGAATCGGTAAAATTCGGTATTTCAAAATCGGTAAATGGGATTTACCTACATCTGGCCCTATATGTATAAAATCAATTAAGATAGATAATGCATTGTAAAGGGAGAGTCACAGTTAATACCAAGACATTTTTGGTAAGTTAATTCATTGTAATCCTGGATTTGATTATGGATTTTAAGAATGATGACACAAAGGAGGAGCTACGCTACGATCCAAGATGGCCGCATAAGCTCCCGGCTCCGTCGACCTCCACCGGCAGCTCGTATATCCTGCCCTTTATCCTTCCAGTACGCCGGACTCCCACATGTATGAAGTGCTCCTGACTCCTGCGGTGCAAACCCGGACCCTCCGACTTACCGGGTGACAAAGTTACGTCGAATTTACTTCTCGGCCTATTCCAGAGCTTCCACCGGGACCTTGATTTCTGACCCATCCGGGTTGGATGTGATCAACATCGGCTGTGGGACCAGGGTTGCTTCCGGTCTCCCGACCTCGGTCCAAACCTTCTAATTCCAGTTGGCAACTGAGTAATCGGCTTCATTCAAGGACACGGCACAGTGACGCATGTGATATCGGTGACCGCGGTCGGGGGTCCTATGCCCGGTGACCCCCTGGGGAGCCCGGGTTGTTGGGCTGGCCCCCGCGCGTGGCGAAATACCGACCCTGCCTGTTGTGTGAGCGCTCGCTGTTGTCATAAGCCCCGTGTGTGCCTGGTTCCTGGACGGTGTTTCAGGGATCCGAATCCTGCCTCGTCTCATGCTGGAGGAGATGAGGGATACTGACGGTACACCAACACTGAGGTCCGTAATGGCCGCCATTGGGGCGCTCCGCTCTCACTTTGCCGTCCTGTGCCAACGGATGTCTGTAAAGCTGGATAACGCGCACTTGGAACCGGAAGCGGATAATCCGACAAGCTGTCAGCATGCCTTGGACCCCGTGGATTATTCTCCGCACCATTTAGAGACCCCCGGACGGAAGCCGGTTTTAGCCTATTTTGATGACTCTGGTCTTATGGAGGATGCACCTGTGATCGTCGTTGGCTTTCCCTGCTCCATTCCTGTTCGACGGAACATTGTTGCTAAAGGTTTTTACCGCCGAGGACAGTTCTTCAGTGACTTTCAGAGAGGTTTGTCTTCCTTCTTCATCCTCAATTGTTGAATTTTCAGATGCCGCCATTTTGTCTCCTCTCCTCGATCCGTTGCCATTGTTTTGAACTGTCTTGGACGCTTCGCCTTCCTTGCGATTGTTGTGGCTTGGACGACATGGGGTTTCGTGAAGAACCGAACTGGTCAAGGCTGACTTTGACGGGGTTAGCTTTTCTATCTGTTTTATGCCGGATATGCACAGTGTATGCTATTGGGAGACGGGAGATTTTTATTGGAGTTCTCCCCATGTACGTGTTCAATACTTGCTTTAATAGTCGACATGGTATTTGGGGAGGCTGCTGCTGGTGGGGTGTAATGAGGACCGGGAGTGTGTCTATTGCTCTCCTCCTCCGCTTTCTTTCCTTTCTTTAGGGCAGTTCTGGGGCGACAGGCACGCTGTTAGTGGGGTTGGCCGTAGCCATTACAGGGGTGCAGGGTGGTGGGTGTTGGGGGGGGGTTTATTATTTTAGTTTGTTTTGTTCTATGGTCTCTTTCTCTTTCTTTTCTCTTTCTCTCAGGTGGGGCTTTCCTTCCTCTTCAGTAGGTTGGCTGTCTCTCTCTATCTCACTTCTTTCTCTAT
>NW_028254761.1:0-58684 GCF_964263255.1 Lissotriton vulgaris
AATGGGCTTTACCATAAAACATACTCAACAGCACACTACAGGTAATGCCATAAGTCAGGGGTAGGTGATGATACCTAATACCCTCCTCCACTGGCAATTGCATACACACACAGCAATCCTTCGCTTCCATTGTACCCACATACACGTACAACAACCTTGCGTATGCATTCAACATAAAGTCATCCTTGGAAATATCTACATGTAATAAACAACTAGTTTCTCTTATCATATCCTCATCTAATTCTGATGCACCCTCTCTCATGTTCGGTATAGAAGGTATAGGTGTTCCTCTTTCTCCTTCTTCCACAACATTGGACTCGACTATGGATTTGATAATCACTACGATAATCACTACGATAATCACTACGATTACCACCACTATGAGTGTGCCTATCAGGCATTTCTGCCTACGGCTCGAATTTCCAGACTCCGTATTGAATCATCAACTGGTGCAGAATCAAAATATCAAAGTCTCTTCCCTTCTTCTTAGGGTTTTGCACGCAAAGTTCTCACTCAATTCTTATTGGAAGCCTAGAGTTCTTCTGTATTCAGCTTGATAATGATAATCTAAAGTTAGCCATCCCTATCCCTCTTTCTTCTTCTATTGATAAGTCCCTAAATGTATTCTTTTTCCACTCTGGCCTAGGTTATCTTCTTTTTAGAGCAATGTTCATATACTTTCTTTCCCTTTATTCAGTTCAATTTTCATCATAGATCATATCAGTGCCAAGAG
Source organism: Lissotriton vulgaris (assembly GCF_964263255.1). Taxonomy (NCBI): domain Eukaryota; kingdom Metazoa; phylum Chordata; class Amphibia; order Caudata; family Salamandridae; genus Lissotriton; species Lissotriton vulgaris. The sequence continues at coordinate 734 of NW_028254761.1, forward strand.
CATCAAGAATGAGTTCCAAGATTTCCATACGAAACGCTGCCAATTCTTGAGCTGTGGGCTGGCAACCAAACGTTGGGAATGTAAGTCGAATTAGGATCGGGAGTCTCAATCCACTTAGCCATGGAGAATCAGGTACCGTCAGAGTCAAAAGTCTGAGAGCCTCGACTCCTGGGACCAGTTTAATCTCAATATTCATTGTGGTCTCTCCGCGTTGCACTCTCCCAGACCTTAGCCTCCCGGACCTCCCCGGTCCCTGCATCTGTGACTAGGTATGTCCACTCGGGAGCAGTGTACTTTCAACACAGCACTCATTCTCTATTTGATCTCCTTAGGCCTTCTTGACTTAGTTTTATTTCACTTTGCTCAGATTCAGAAGTTTCAGAGATGGGAGCAAGATCCTTTTCTGATGTAAGTCTCAGATTCAAAATATCTTTACTTACTGACCACCCTTCACTTCCAGCCTCTATTCTACTCCCATCCCTGGCCTGTTACACTTCTGTCTGATTGGCTGGATCTGATTCTGCTTCGATTTCAACATTTTCGTTGTCCTCGATGTCTGTGTTGGGATCTGATGCAGCATTATTTCTCCCAACTCGACTCAGTGAACGGTCTACTTCAGTGAAACCCTCACAGCTTGGCTTGTCCCCTCTTCCGAGTTTATATTCCCAGACGAACGTCCTTGATCGAGGGGAGCTGGTTCCTGCGATGGTGCTGGAACTCTGTGGGTGTGAGAGGCGTAGATCCAGTTTGGCAAGCCTAAACACTTTACAGCGATGCTAGTAACCAAGATCACTTGGTAGGGTCCGTGCCAACGTGCATCAAGGCAACTTTTCCTCATGTGTTTCCTAACCAAAACCCAGTCCCCTGGGCTTAAGTCATGCATGAGTTCTCTTGAGGTGGGTGCATTTGCAACCTTGACCTGGTGGGACACAGAATTAACCACATCAGCCAATCTCTCACAATAATCAAGAACCAAATTATCAGTGATGTTTATTAATGCTGTCACTGCAGGCAAGCGCATTGCCCTCCCTATCAGTATCTCATGAGGGGATAATCCTGTTTTCCTATCTGGAGTGCTACGCAAACTCATCAGCACCAAGGGCAGAGCATCCGGCCAGTTTAAAGACGTCAACGAGCAAACCTTCACCACTCTCATCTTAATAGTCCCATTTATCTGCTCCACTAGGCCAGACTCCACCCGCCTATAGATACAATGCAGTCTCTGATCCACTTGTAAGGCAGCACAAAACAGCTTTATGATCTCACTATGAAAGTGCTTTCCTCTGTCTTCAGGGACCTCTTCTTACAGTCTCTTAATATCATCCCAGGTATCAGCCATAGCCAACATCATACTGAGCTTGGTCTTTTCTGTGCTCTCTCAAACATATTCTCCATTAAAAATACAAGCATGTATCACATAAAAGCGAACCATTTCGTTGGCATTACGGTTTCCCTTGGTGATAAAATCCTCCCCCTTCCCCGTGTGCTGCATATTTCACCACTGCTATTTCCTTTGGTTTCTGCAACGCTTCTAACAGTTGTCTCACATATTCCCCATTTCTGATAGGAGATCCCGATGATGTTTAGAACCCCCTTTGTGACCATAACTGCCGGAAGTCGTGAACTACTCCGAATCCATACTGACTGTCGGTGAAGATAGTCACTCGGACTCGATCAGAGATGAAACATGTACGTATTAGAGCAATCATTTCTGCCACTAGTGCAGAGTATACTCCTCGTAAACAAGCAGCTTTCACAACTCCAGAAATAGTACAAACAGCAAAAGCTGCTCTCAAACAACCTCCATTATCTCTTAAATATGAACCATCAACAAAGAGGACTAGATCAGATTCAGGTAAAGTTTCATCAACAATGTCAGGTCGAGGCTCGGTAGATAGCTCAGTCACATCTAGGTAGTCATGCTCCTCACAATCATCTCCTTCAAGAGGTGGGTATGGCATCAATGTGGCAGGGTTTAACATAGACCAACTTTTCAAATTAACATTTTCAGATGACAGTATGACTTGCTCATACTTGGTGAGCCTGTTATTAGTCAGGTACTGAGTTTTGGTTCTCGTCATCAACAGTTCCACATATACCGTAAGGGGATGACCCATCACAATGCTTTCACATCTCTCAATGCTGACACCTGTTGCAGCAATGGATCTGAGACATCCGGGCAATGCAGAAGCCACTGGATCTAAAGTGGCTGAAAAATAGGCCACTGCTCTCCGGGCACACCCATGTGTCGGAGTTAACACTGCCAATGTGCACCTATCTCTCTCATGACAGAAAAGCGAAAACGCTTTATTATAAACAGGCATTCCAAGAGCTGGAGCACAACATAAGCTTTCCCTTAGCTCCTGGAAGGCCCTTAAACAATTGTCCTCCCATGGTGCCAGATCATTTATGTTCTTTCGTGTTAATCTTAACAAAGGTTTTGCCTGCAGAGAAAAATTTGTGATCCACTGTCGACAATAGCCGACCATTCCCAAAAACATTCGGACTTCCTTCTGCGTCTTTGGAGTACCCATTTGCAAAATCACCTCTATGCGTTCTGGTGACACCTTTCTTTATCCCTATTTAATTTAATTTAAATACTGAACCTCAGACAACATTACTGAAGTTTGCCTGAGGACACCTTGTGTCCATTCTCTTCCGGATGATTCAACAAATCCACAGTATCTTGCAAGCATCTTACGTCTCTGAGGCGACTAGAAGATCATCTATATACTGGACAATACTAGAATTCAGTGGTTTGTCAGACCCTCAAGATTCTTTTTCAGAATTTTATTGAAAATAGACAGACTTTCTGTATACTCTTGTGGGATACGACATCATGTTAACACACAGTTCTCCAGCTGGAAAGCAAATAAAAATTGGCTCTCCTCATGGAGAGGTATCGAGAAGAATGCATGGCATAGGTCAATGACTGTAAACCATTCCGCTTCACAAGCTATTTGAAACAAAATTGCAGCTAGATTTGGTACCACAGGACAACATGGAATCACAATCTCATTAACCCTTCGCAAATCCTGCACTATTCTATACTTGCCACTAGGTTTCTGCAGCTCTATTATAGGTGAATTACAGGGGCTTCCTCTAATCTCTTTCAGTATGCCCCAAGGAATCATAGATTCTATCACTGGTGTTATTCCCGCCACTGTCTCTGGTGTTAACTTGTACTTTGTCGTCCTTGGAAAGTCTGCATTCAGCTTGACCTGTATCTTAACAGGTTGGAGGCCTCGAATCAAACCTTTCTCCTCTCCTGTAAAATCCAACACCACAGGATTCACAGAGTCCTTCAAATCCATTGGTAACTCATCTTTGGTCAGTACAATAAACATTTCCGCACACAAATTATGACTTGCCATCTTAAAGACAGCATCGTCATCAGAAGTCTGTAATTCCACCCCCCTCGGAGTACCATAAATAGTACCATTTAGTTTACACAAAATATCTCGTCCTAACAGACAAACTGGACTCGAATCACATACTACAAATTTGTGTAGGTCCTGAAAGGTTCCTATTCTCACGGGTAATTCATTGGTTAGTGAGTTGGTCATTCTCTGATTCGTAACTCCTACCAAGTGGATTGATTGTCCAGAAAGTGACAAATTAGGGACTACTGCTGACCTCACAGTAGATCGGGCTGCACCGGTGTCAATTATAAACATTATCAGATGACCATTGACATCCGCCTCCACTAATTGTCCCTTCTGCTCTACCATTAAGACTGCTCCCAAGGTGCAGTCGTCCTCCCCCTCACACTTTCCTTGCGATGAGTTCTGACCATAGCTGTCGGTCAATTCAATGAAAGGCATATGCTGGGTCTCATAGTTTACTTCAGAAATTCTAGGGGGTTGAGGCACCTGCACCTTAGGTTCCAGGCCTCCCCTATACTACGGTCTAGTTGTGGTGTTCAGTTCATAACAAACCCGCACAGTTTCCTCATTTTGCATTTGATTGGCAGGATTTGAGCAAAACATGCGCTTCCAATGCCCAATTGTGTGACAATAATGACAAGCAGAGTTTCTCCTCAGTTTAACCCATCCAGTTCCTGTCCCTGCATCCATTCCTCACCGTCTCCCCTGTCCTGGGTGGGCAGTCATATTTTTTCCCAATCCTTGACCACTCCCTTGCCGTCGACCCATTGTACCTCTGTTCCCCTGTATCAGGTCTGGTCTTTCAGCATTCCTCAACTGCACCATCATCAACTTATCCCTTATTTTCGTACCCGTGGACTCCATTGGTGCAATACTTAGCATAATGCAGAATTCTACCACCGACTTATTCTGTTAACATATCAAATGTTGCTGAATCATCAAACTTATCTCAGCCCTCAATTCTAACACAAATTTCGAGACAAACTGTCCCATGTCTTTTTGTTCAAGGGCATCAAGGCCACTGTGCTGTTTAAAGGCCAATAAAAGGCTCTCATAAAAATCATGCAATGATTCTTTTGGCTCTTGGGTGGTACGATCAATTCTAAGCCAATCAATAGTTCAAGAGGCTACTTTAGACTGGAACCACATAATTGCCAGTTCATATTTTTTCATCACCTCTGCCTATGGGCCATGTGTTATGGGATCCCTAGCTTGTTTTGAAGTGGGCCACTCAATTGTGATCTTGGAAACCGCCCACATATCCCCTGGGACCACTATGTCAAATAGGGTATTCAAATCTACCCACAAAACCATAGAGATTTTCACAAACCAATCAATTTGTTTGTACCATTCCGCAGGCTTCTCCCTCAGCCGAGGGGTATTATTTGTGAAGGATGTCAATTCACTTCTGCTTCAAGGCACATGAACAAACCCCCCATTCTGTACTTCCCGTAACGGGAATTTTTACACTCTCTCTGGCCCCCCTGCAGTAGGCGAGGTCCCTCCTATTCCTTACCCAGATGGTCTTTATCTTAGACCACTTCTCTTCCCACCTATCCAGTGCTTTCCATGCCCTCATTCCTATGACTAGTTATTGAATATGTGCTTTCAACCCTACTACTCTTTTCTCCTCCAATTCCTGGTCAGTGTAATTTAACCAGTGATTTCCTTGCAACATTTTCATTTTAGTCAAATCTACATCATACTTTCGCGCCAACTGAAGAAATGCCTCATGAACTCTTTTTGCCTTCCTAGTGACATCCTTGGCACAAATAACAATTCATCTGCTTCATATAGAGCAACTCTTTCCAGTGCCAGGTTTCCATCAATCACCTCATCGACCTCTGCCTTCAATTTCAGTACATCCAGATATCTTGCCTTCACTGTAACTTCAATCCTTCCTCGATTTGTCACATTGCATGATCCCTCTCTATCACAACTTTGACTTCTTTAATTGACTTTCCAATCCAACATTCAAGACACCAGGTCGTGTTCTAAACACCTCTTGTTTCATTCCTATTTCAGCTGAACTCTTCATACTCTCCCGTACTGGTTGAACCCACATCCGTATTTCCGACCTAGAATTTGCCAGTGCTACTGTTCGTCTCACTTCCGATCCTGTACCTACCCTTGAATGGTCTGTCGTTGCTGCCTCCAGAGATAGTGTCTTCACTTATTTCCGCTAGATGTTGACTCCCATTCTCTCCCATAATCAGATTGTATGTCGAGACAACACGTCCAGTGGTAACCGGCCCCATAAGGGCTTCTGGTAACAGTATATCACAATTAGTTCCTCTCATCCCAGTATTTCCAACTTCTGAGCCTAGCAAAATTCTTCCCACTACTCTTGAACTTACACCTGTTGCATCCGATCCCACTCCTTCTGGGCTTCTCTCTATCAGTTCTCGCTTTCCCTCTTCAGACTGAGGATTGTAAGGTGGAGGACGCTCTGCCAACAATCTGTCTAACAAACTGTCATCTGTATCACTGTCATCTTCTGTGTTTCCTGTCCTTGTGCTGGCTCCCTGTAGCAACAATGGGTACATCTCTCCTTTTATAGTATCTATCCTCCATTTTTTCAATTGCCCATCCCACCTGGCATCCTGATACGACTTCATTGTTTTTGTCATCCTTCTCTGAGAATTTATTTTCTCTTTGCCTAGCTTGTGCTGCCCGCATCCACGCATCCATTGCCTCAAATTGGGTGGGTCTAGGTGGAGGTTTTAATGAAGACATCACACCACTCAGTTGATACAACACATTCAATCGAAATGACCCAAATCGTGGGAAAGCCAATTCTCCTTCTTTTTCTGTAATCTTTTGCCAATTTTGGAGCCATAATATTGTATGCAATCCTACATTCATTGCCATAGAGTGTGCCAGGGTAACCTCTGGCGGGGCTTCTTCCCCAACTCGAGTCACTACACTGAATCTCCTCTACATAAGTCTTGCAATACCTTATACCATCTCATTTTTAGCTCAATTCTTACAAAACACAATTTTCCTTTTCCAAATTTTCGCTGAGAACCCTGCAATCCCAGCTCAGCGTTACACAAACGGGCCTATCACAGCATGGCACACTCTGACATCACCATGCTCTCTCTGCAGCGGTTCACCCTCCTTCACAATTTCACCTCGTACATTCGCTCTCACATTTACAAAGCCAAGTAACTGATTACCAAAAAGCTACTAAACCAAGTAACTACCTGTCAGGCAGCCACAGCAACTTACAGTTACATTAAACCAAGTAATTATATGTCGTCTTAAAGATCAATAGTATACATTCACTCAAGAACATTCACACTCCGTGACCCACGATCTGCGTCAGTCACTCGAATCGTAGTCCACCCCTGGCCTGAGGTTTTCCACACACAACTCCATGAAATCCATTCACACAAGTTCTCTACCCCAAGTGAGCCGTCAATAGTGTTCCACGACACCATATATGGGGAGACTATAATTTACACAGGCTGTCAAACTAGATACATCAAATAAGATGAAACAGCAGCTAAAGCCTAAAACTGTCTCTGCGCTTGCTGCAATAAAGCACACATTTAATTTGGTAGATCCCTGGCGTAGAGATCATCCAGACCGGGCACAATACATGTGCTTTTCTCGTCAATATAGTACGGCGTTACAGTTAGATTTCTTTTTACTGATGCAATCTATGTGTTGGATGGGTACAGATATTTTGTCTAACGACTTTTCAGATCACTCAGTCATTTGCATTAATCTAGAATTGGAAGGGTTGAGTACTCCCAGATCAAGGTGGAAGTTTGATAGAACTCTTCTTGTCAATCAGGTTTGGCTAGACGAAATGCAAATATTTATCAGAGAGCTTTCTTAAGAAAAAAAATAAAAAAGAAGGAACTGGTTTTAATGTGAGATCAAGTACCCGAAAGGGCCCAGATCTTAGATGCCACTTGGCGCCTCCTACTCCCCCTCAACAGGTACACTGATAATTCCAATTTATACCAGGCGAGCATCCTAGCTTTCCAGTGACCGAAGGTAGGAACCTTCGGACTTAGCCTTAATGTGTAATGTTTTCTATTCTCTCCATTGATGTGTAATCCTAATCTGATTTGTTTTTTTGTTGGTTCAAGATATGTGTATTCATTAATGTGTTTCCCCAACTCGACATACTGTGTTATTGTTTTGATCTCTCCGGGTTTTTCTTGAAAATAATAAATAAAGTTAAAAAAAAAAAATTAAAATAAAAGAGCTTTTAAATTAATCTAAACACTACCCCACCCTTTGGGGTACGGCAGGCCTATAAGACATCCTTTCCTGGCCAGGTGACCTCGATTAAATTGAAGCAGAACAAACTGCATGGCATTCAAATGTGCGATCTGGAAGCCGCAATGCAGCTGCACAAGGAGCTTTAGACTGGGCAAGGACCAGGGTCGGATTGGCAAGGCGGGCATTCGGGAAACGGCCGAAGGGCCGTTGTCTCAGTGCCCTCTGTGGGCCGGTTTTTTTCTCCCCTTTTTCAGTTCACAGAGAGTGCTCTCTGCTATCTGCTCTCTGTGAACTTGGGAAGGGGAGAAAAAAAAACGGCCCACAGAGCGCACGGAAACAGAGACAGAAATGAAAGCGCTTCACTGTGTGCCATGCATTGATTATTAGCTGTGGCCTCACTTCACCCCCTGCCCCTGAAAAGCAATCACGCCAAGGGTGGGCTGGGGAGCGGTGATTGTCTGCGAAAATCGGCCTCCCTGGGGGCCAGGTGTTGCTCAGGCCTTGAGCCATTTCCACCTCGGCCCCCCTGGGGCCCACGCAGCCGAGAAACGGTGTTAATCTTAACACCTCGCCCACAGCCCCTCAGATTCAGGGCACAGTGGGCGAGGAAGAATGGGTCTGGCTGTGGGGGCTAGGCGATGTTTTGAACTCCCACCATCTTCACCTCAGCCTTCCCCTGTCTACCATTGTGCTCCCCTGCCAAGACATTGCCCTGGGGCCTGGAGGGCTGGGGAGGGTTGATTAATTTACTAATTGCAGGGGCCATACTGCTGTTCATGTGCTCTTGAGCTAAGTAGGTTAGTAATAGCAGGGGCTTCCCTTCTTTTCAGGTGCTCCTGCACTGAAGTTCTTGAATAATTTTGTGACAGAAATGGGCCTTGCTGTTTTTTTAGTTGCTCAGCATGTAGGCCATTGTCACCTTGGGCCTGTGTCCTGCGCAAGAACAGTATCCTCCCACTTTCATTCCTTATCTTTGCATAGGCATAGGTGGCCTAACGCCAGAGTTGCAGAGATGGGGATTCAAGTTTGAATCCCAGGGTCTGCTCAACAGCCTGTGATTCTGGGCAGATCACTTCCTCGCCCAGGCCCTTAAATAAAAAATCAGATCATGTGTACTGTAATTGGTACTCATGAATAGATCTGCATCCATCTTATTACATTTGCCAGAAGCTGGGATCCAAGATAAGACGGATACTCAAGGAAAGGACCAGACACAGTTAGTTGACCTTTACTTTCAACGGCCAACGCATGACCAGCTTTCTGCATTCTTTCACTATCACCCAATCCAATCTTCCAAAGGTCAACAGTTCAATGGGCAGTTGGCATTCATGAGGAAAGATGGGAGTACGCGACACTGGTTAAGCTTTTCAAAAATCCAAAAAGCTTTCTTTTGCACAGTTTGCTTGGCATTTAGCAAATGTGAAGAAAGTGGGCCTTTTATTCGAGGGGTGAAAAACTTTTGGCACGTGTACATGCGCATTACAGAGCATGAGGCATCCCAATTCCACAAAAGATGCACTGATTCGTATATGATGACAATTTCTGGAGTTGACATAACCACTCTCCTCTTCTCTCGGCAGACAACTCGTGCAGTACAAGTCAGAAAGAGGAGAGAAATATTGGAGCGTGTGGTTGAAGTTATTAAACTGATTGGTAAAAGGGGGCTTAGCTATCGGGGGAAATCAGAGTCTGTGTCTGAGTTGGATAATGATTTAATGGATCATGGGAACTTTCTGGAGCTCATCCTTCTGCTGTCAAAATATGACCAACCTCTTAAACAACACATTGAGTCTCTCACTTCCAAAGCAAAACAGAAAGGTGGTCGTGGTGCATCTGTGACATTCATGTCAAAGACCACAATTGGTTATGTAATAGAAACAATTTCCAAACTGATAAAAAGACACATTGCTAAAGAAATAAACGATGCAGGTATGTACTCAATCCAGATAGACTCAACTCAAGATATAAGTATTACTGACCAGTGTTCCATTATCATCCGATATGTCACAGACACTGTACATGAACGCCTAATAGCAGTCAGAAATTGCACTTTGTCAACTGGAAAAGGATTGATCGAGTTGGTACAAACTGCAATTCAACAAAATGGTCTTGACATAGCTAAGTGCATTGGAAATTCGACTGATGGTGCTTCCAACATGCAAGGCCAGTACAATGGACTCAGTACTTGGCTAAGCAAAGAATCTCCAAATCACATACAGGTCTGGTGTTATGCACATGTGTTAAACCTTGTCCTTATTGAGGTGACCCAAACATCTACAGCGTCCACCTCTCTCTTTGGACTGCTACACTCTTGTGCAGTCTTTCTCCGGGAGTCATATAAGCGGATGGATGTGTGGCGTGAGCTGGCAAAGGATAGCCGGACAGTCCAGATCATTGGAGAAACAAGATGGTGGGCAAAAGATGCTGCTCTCAAGAAAGTTTTTGGCTCTTTCAATAACCCTGCCAATGCTATGTTTATTGATTTGGTCAAAGTCCTTCATAAGATTTCATCTGACAATCTTAGATTTATTCCAAATGTACGGTGCCAAGCCTTACAATTTGCTGAGGGACTATGTAAATTTCAAACAGTCCTAACAGCCCAATTGTATCTTCGCATTTTTGCTTCAACCACACCCCTGTCTAAGTATCTCCAAACAAGTGGAATGGATATCCTGCAAGCACAGAGAATGGTGTCAGACACTGTAAAACTCCTTGCCACAGATTCCCGCAATTTTGATGCTGTGTACTCTGCTGCCACAACATTTTCAGAGTGGGCCAACAAAGGTTTAGCAGAAAGGAACTGTGACCAAGAAGTACAAACAACACTTCCAGAAGGGAGATTGTCCTTTAAAAAGATGCCTGGGATGAGCACAAAGGATGAGCCTATAACCCTAGCTAAAGATCGATTTCGTATTGGGGTGCATAATACAGTAATGGACCAAGTTATTCAAAGTCTGACCACTCGTTTCAAGACACACTTCACTTTGGCAGCAGATATAGCATGCCTAGACCCAAAGAACTTCAATCAGACTCTCCCAGGTAATGCTCTTGTGAGACTTTGCTCCTTGTTGCAAAACATAGATAGCTCAATAAATGTGCAGACTTTGCAGGAAGAACTTCAGGATTTTGCTGCTAAATGGTCAAATTTAAAAAGGACACTACCTGAAGAGTACGACAGAGAAGACCAGATTAATGAAGACAAACCACTTCAAGTAGAAGAATTTGACAAAAAACCTGAGGCTGGGCCAACAAAGTGCAATACTTGCCGTGACTGTGCTGTCTGTTGTTACTCTATCTTGAAAAAATACCTTCTTTTCAGCAGTGCCTATCGGCATTTGTATTTGGCATACAAATATGTCTTGACCTTATCCTGTACACAAGTAGCCTGTGAGAGAAGTTTTTCCAAACTGAAGTGCATCAAAACCCGCCTAAGAAACCAAATTGGTCAGGAAAACCTTGAAGCCTTTATGCTCATGTCAGTTGAATGGAATGTGCTGTCTCAGTTGAAAACTGATGACATTATTGACTTCGTTGCAAAAAAAAGTGCATTGCTGCAGGATCTTTTGATTGAGTAATCCTCAGTCTCCCCATGGCCCAGACTTTAAGGCAGCAACAGATATGAATACAACTGTGTTTTTTGTATATAGACATCACCTGCTGACTGTGAAATAAATGTATGACTAGATTGTACAGATACATTTTTTCAGCATTCTTTACACCCCAGACTGCCTTTTCCTCGTTTGTGAATTCTTACTTTTGTTATTACATGTTCTATTCCCAGAGATTCCAGTCTTACCCTTTCTCCTTGACTTTGTACTAGATTTCTGGTTTATGTGATGATTAGAGTCTAGGACATAGCTGGTTAGGAAAGAGTATCCAACGACATTGTGCAGGGCGTTAAGACTGCAAGTAAGTATTCAGTTATCTGAACTGCAGTGCTCCTAGTCTTTACCAATGTTACTTGCTCTGTAAGCTTTAAAAGGCTTAATTTACTAAATATTTGTCTACAACTTAGACCTCAAAGAGTAACCAAATGGTGTTTCATGAAAGGGCATGCCCCTCGAATGTGGGCCACGCCCCTTAAATATAGACCACGCCCTTTAAATGTAGGCCACACCCCTTGAATGTAGGCCACGCCCCCTTAATGTGGGCCACTTTTTCGTCAGTGCCCGGGCCAAATTGAGATCCCAATCCGACCCTGGCAAGGACAGAGGAAAGAGCAAGGTTAGAAGAGCAGCTCGCTTCGGCTAAACAATACTTGAGAGATTTCTTTATTCTGAAAGAGATTAATAATTTGTGAACTTTCCAGCAAAGTACGAGGAAAGTCAGCTGATGGGTATGCTTCTTGCTCGGTCAACACGCCTCGAGCAGGGTTAACAGCTCATCTTAAGAATCAGGGATCCATGCTTAAGTACTGCCCAGACAGGGGATCGAGAAAATGCAGCAGCATTTTTTCTGCACTATAAGACCATTTATAAAAGAGCTCATGCAATTTTTACTTCGAGTCTTGAAGAGTTTTTTTAGGTTACCTAGCATTTATCTAACGATCAGAACGAGAGCACCTCGGAACATGAGGTTGCTCTTGCTCTCCAAAAGATGCCCAATGTCGAAGCAAGCAGCAGCCACAGGATTTCAACTGAAGTGTTTAAGGTATTCTTGAAGGAATAGCACCCATATTTGTCAGAAAAATTCAATGTAATAAAGAAAGGGATTGCTATTCCATCTACCTTCAAAGGATCAGTGGTTGTAAGTTTCTTAAAAAAAGATAAAACACCTATGAGTCTGAACTCATGTCGCCCAAAAAGCCAGCTTAATTCAGACCATACGTTGTTTACTAAGGTTTGGGCGTAACATATCGTTGCTGTTGTGCAAACCCCCTGGTTCATTGTGATCAGAATGTTTTTTATCAAATAGATTGATGACAGAAAATATTCATTATTTGAGACAAGCAATTGATTTTATTTTTAGCCGTTGAGAAGAAGCAGCAATGCTCGATTCCAAGAAGGCATTCGATCTTGAAAACTGAGATGCCTTGTTTTTTGCACTAGCCCGGTTCGGTTTTCCAGATAGAATTGTTAATATGCTAATGAATGTTTATCAAGGGGCGGAGGCACACATTATGATTAAGGCAAAAGAAGCAGGAACCTTTCACATCAAATGAGGCACCCGTCAGGGATGTCCAATGCCACCTATACCGTCTGCCCTGTTCATTGAGCCACTTGTAGATATAATTCACAGTACAGTATCGGTTCTCCCCCCAATAGAAGGAATGACAAATGTCAAACTGTTTTCAGACCATATGATCCTTTATTTGAAGGCTGATAGGGTAAATATCAAAGGAGTTGTAAATGTTTTCCAGGATTATACAAGATTAGAAGGGTATAAGATTAACAAAAGCAAAACTAAGACTCTTCTTCTTAATCCCAGTCTTTCGGTTTTGCTTCTGGATCTACAGTGGCAATATAACAGTAGTTGACAAAGTCGCAATCTTGGAGTACACATAATAAATAAATGTTCTGATTTGTTGCAGTTGAATTATAAAACTATGTTAGAGAAGGATAAACATCTCTGAGTAGATAGGCACTTCTCCCTCTCTCAAAAAGTGGTAGAGTTTCTTAAATTAAGATGTCGATCTTGCCCATGTTTTTATTTTTGTTTTCTAAACTCCCCATTAAAATCAAAAAGGCTTATAGATAACCTTTAATGGGAGGGTAAAAACTCGAGGGTAAGGTATTCATTTCTTCAGTTAGACAAGGAACAGGGCGCTCTGAATGGGCCTTACCTCACTTCTCCTATAATCTGGCTGGCCACATGGATGGATATTGCAGTATCTAGGTGTAAGACTTTGGGAACTCCCTATTAATAAAAATGGTGCAGGAAGCAGAAGGTAACCTTCCCTTAATTTTAAAGATGGCTAGATTGCTGAAAAGGATAATGTATAAGGTGCACCTGGCTGCTATTTGTATAGTGTTAGCTTTCCCTCATGGACTATAATAACAGTGGCAGTCGTATACCTCTGAAACATTTTGTTACGATTCACAAAGAATAACTCCCTTTTGTTTGAGATCAGCAAGATACTGTAATGTGAGTCATAAATCCGTTTGCAACTCACAATGTTTCTTTAGTATATTGTGAAATTAGTTGTTTCACTTAAAAAGCTCACAGAGTAGCACATTGCTGCACATACCCTTCTATCACTTGTTTCTCAGAATACTAACATTAGCTGACACATTTCCTGTGCTTCAACCTTGAGCTGCTACAATTGTTCCCTACAACTGTATATTTGAACCATTCTGCACAAGATGTTCTTGTAAGGCAATGTGTAGTTGTTAGACCTGTCCGCCATTTGGGTGGCCTTCCCCCAAAATGTTTGCCTTATCCCCTCCTGGTTGCCAAAATGTGTTTTTGTTGGCTTTAGGACTCTGTGCACTTTACCCCTGCTATCCAGTGCTACAGTGCTTGAGTTCACTCCTTTATACATGGTAAAATTGGCTTACACCCATTTGGCGCATTTAATTTACTTAATAATCCATAGTAAAGTAGCAATAGATGCACCTAGGGTCTTTAAAGTAATTGCTATTAGTGGTCCTGAAGCACGTATTTTGCCACCCACTGAAGTAGCCCTTTAAAACATGATACAGTCCTGCCATTGCAGGCTGTGTGCAGTTTTAAACTGCCATGTTGTCCTGGTAAAATACATATTTTGCCAGGCCTAAACTTTCATTTTTAATACAAATATCCACCCTAGGGTAGCACTTTAATAAAAAAAGTTGTACATGTACTTTTAAGTTGTACATGTGCTGGTATTAAAAACATTCTTAAATAGTTTTTTCACTACTGCAAGACCTACCTCTCCCATAGGATAACATTGGGTTACTTTACTGCATTTAATAAGTGATAACTTTTGTTTGGGAACAGGTAGAATAGTAGTTTTTTCTCTAATAATTGTGATTTTAAGTCCTCTGGGGCTGACTTAGCACACTCACAAAGAACACAAACCAGCTTTTGTCAACCCCAAATGAGTGGGCCCGGGGCAGGGGAAGGAAGGAAATTCCAGACACTGGTGTGAGGGGAAGTCTAGAAGTTTCTCCCACTATAAAGCTGGCACCAGGTATAAATATTGGACCCTCGGGCAAACTCTTCAGTACACTCCTGGTCCTGTGGACACTACAGAAGAATGACTGCCCTGCCCTGATACTTGAGGCTTGCCCTGCCCTCTGAGAATGAAGACTTTCTCCCTTCATCCCAGGAAAAGAGACTTTAAGGGCTGATGACTGACCTCCTGTTCTGAGCTACAGGGACACAACAAGCTCCAGAAGCCTCCCTCCCATTATGGGGTGGCAAATGCCGCCAAATCTAGTCAGCACCACCCGCGGTTTTCAATGGGGCTGCAAAAGCAGGGACCGCCATGGGCGGGCATACGGCTAGCTATGCCACAGGATCTGCTGCACTGAACCTGCCTGCGCTCTGCTGGCCTCTGTTGGAGTGAGTTCCTTATCCCAAAAAGGTACCTCTTCAGTTCCTGGACACTTATCTGGCATCAGTTGAGCACTTCCTATGAAGAAAAGGAGATTACCTAAAGTTTTGATGTCTTCACAACAGCAAACAGGCCTGTTTGTGCCGAGATCTGGCCACCAAAGACTGCCAATGCAAACCTTTGACTCATTGCGCTACAGTGACTACCAACAATGACCGTCAACAGGAGAACTACACTTTGTGCTACAGAATCTTACAGTCCCTGGAGACCCGAAGCTCTAGCAACAATTGTCCACAACAACCAACAGGATCTTTCCACTGCAGCGCCTACCATCTGCGATGCCCAGCCTGCTCCTTGCGCTACAGAGATGACCATCCATGACACTCTCCCTGCTCCTCAAGGCCGCCTTCACCCTGAACTAGACTCTTTACACTGGACTTTAACATTTTTATGTTTTAGCAGGACAAACTTAGCCTCTGTATCTGGTCTGTGCTCTATCATGGTCAGCCTGAAATTTTAACTTTTTCCCAGTCTAGCATGACCAGATAACTGCAAGTAGCGCTTTGTGCTGTTTGGCACAATTCTAGACCTAAAACTTTGAAATTGCATATCTGTGGTTCTACTGACTGGATTTTTATAATTTTTGTCTTATTGTATTTATTGAATTGTTATGTTGTCTTATTTTAATTTGATATTGTGCATGAATCATCCCAACGGGGTATCTCAGTGCTGCAGGAGTATACAACAGCAGGACCAAAACCGAAGAGTTAAAATAGAAAAGTTTTAAAGAATGTTTTGCATTTTGTATATTCAGAGCATGTGCAAATATAAAATGTAAATGATTACAGTAGGTAGGGGCCAAGTAAGAGAAAGATCTGCCTCCACACCTTAAACGTTCAATGCGGGAAGTAGCAAGTAGCTCTTTATCCTTAGATCACAGATTCCTGACAGGGAGATAATGTTTAAGCTTTTAGTGTAAGTATCTTGGTCCTTTCCCTACTAAAGCTCAATACGTTAGGCAGCAGATCTTGAAGATAATTCTCTTTCTGATTTTTACTCTATTTGTCTAAAGTGATGTGGGATTTCTTTCTTGTGTTTTCACTTTATTACTGTTCGTGTGCTACATAAATACTTTACAAATTGCTTATATGTTAAGGCTGGCTGATTCTTTTGCCAAGCTACCCAGGGAAAAGCACAGGTTAATTTAGTGACTTTTTGTGGTTCACTCTGACAGAGATTGTGGTTGTTGCTTGAGAAGGGTCTTTATCACCCTCGATTAAACCCCCAATTTCTCACCGTTGATACTCAGGCAAATATACTAAAGTTTCAAAAATCTGACATAGATGCCAGATTTATGTGCTGAAATAAGGGAATAGTTTTTGGATTCACCAACATATCTAGTGGTAGTTTAAACAACTGTTTTATTGGTGCAAGGAAAAATGATTAATTGTTCCATTGACTCTCCTGCCACAAATATTTGCAACTCTTTCTATCATAGTGTGATGATCAGAGTCAACATTTTTTTTAGGTGCAGAAAATATTCAATACTCATTAGTGCTTACTTTGTGAAGATGGTTACAGTTGGTGGACACCACCACTCCTTTATGCAGAATGATACATATGTTTCATTATCTAAATGTGACCAATAGCAAGAGAGACGAAGGGAGAAAAAAGCAAAAGAAAAAGGAATAGAAAACGTAGAAAAAAAATTACAAAGAAAGAAAGCAGGGATGGAAAAAACCATGCAAGAGTGTGATAAAGTGACAGGAAGTGTAGATGAAAGATGCGTGAGATACAATCAAAATGAGCCAGCCTTTCTAGTGTGTAATCCCACATTCAGCAATGTGGCTGGCAGATTCTTGTCAAAAGTGGCATGGTGAGTGAAAATAATGGTCTAGAATGCTGCCTGAACAAATTCCAGTGGCTGAGATTAATTCAAACATTCCATCCATTACGTTGTTGTTGTTCCATATGACACCCTACGTGCGACAGGCACGCCCAGACTTGTGTCTTATGCTCATTGACCCATAAGACTCAATCTACACCATACTGATGACCCCCAAGTAGGTTGAAAACAGTGTGGAGTAGTTTGTGGTCTCTTCTGGAAGGGACCTCGACTGAGAGCTCAGAACTGACATTTCCCATGAGGAGTCGGGTTGGTACTAAGGCAGGCCTTTTGCGTTGTGTGGCATGATGGGCGAAAAAGAATGCTCTGGAATACTGCCTGAGCATTAACCAGTGTCTGGGAATAATTCAAACATTCTATCCCTCCTTCTGTTGTTGCTATTCTCAAACTCAGAGAATGCATGATTTTCACTTTCAATGCACATTAGAACAGGTTGTAAATACTAACTATTTATCATAATCTACTAATTCTGTTATAAAGTTCATAACGGTTTCATTCCTATTAGTTCTAAAACAATTATTCCACTGCCGCTTTCCTCCACTCATCGAACAGTGCGAGTTTTTATCTTGGTGAGCGCCCCCCTAAAGGCTTAACCATAAGAAAGCAATTAGCAGCATAACTCCCCTATGCTTCAACAAGTTAGCAAATATATTGATTAATCTGCAGCACCTGAAATGTATATTTAGATACAGACATTCCCAGACTTCACTTCACATCAGAACTAACCTTGTCTCAGAGATTTCAGGACCCCCTGTCCTGAAAACGACCGATGAAGTCAATTCTCAGAGTCAAAATGCACCTTGTGTAAAAAATGGAGGACGTAATACACACTTTAGTAAACACTGATATTGAAGAAGGATAACATTAATTGAATTCCCCCCGAAAATACATGTTAGCTTCTCAAAAAGCCCCTTCTCTTGACTATGCTTAAAGAATGAACATTCAGAGTGTCTTTCATTTTCCAGTTTACATAATATTTTGACACAATATGATCTGTAATGAATTGTGCCATATTCTTTGTATTTCTGCTCCACATTTTTTCTACTCACCAGTATGTGTTGCATGTGCAATTTTATTCATCGAGAAATAGTGTTGTCG
Source organism: Lissotriton vulgaris (assembly GCF_964263255.1). NCBI lineage: Eukaryota > Metazoa > Chordata > Amphibia > Caudata > Salamandridae > Lissotriton > Lissotriton vulgaris. The sequence goes on from NW_028254761.1 coordinate 18,840, forward strand.
CCATTATTTTGTAACATTGTAAAAGAATTGTTTGTGGTCTAGAAACTGCTTGAAGAGATTGTCATGTATACTTAGGTATACAAAGCCTTCTGTCACGTTGACTGCAGCTTTGTAAACGTGTAATAAGGATTCAGATTCTATCAAGGAGAGCCGCAAGCAACCCATGTGCCCTCATTCCAGTACTTCTGTCTCATCCAGAGTGTGAAGAAGTATGAGATTTTTTTTTGCTTTGTAATCTTGAAAAGCCAATCCACCTTCTCGAATACTTTAAAGATTTCTATCAGGTATTCTTTTATCTTTCCAGTATAATAGATGGCAAAAATTGAAAAGACACATTTGAAGAAAAAAAACATCGACGAAATGTGACACAGGATACTTGTCAGTGGCTGAGAATAATTCAAATATTCTTTTCATCAATTGCTTTTCTCAGTGAGACACTCCAAGAGTGTTGGGTATGCCAGGTAAGTTCGATGCTCTCTGTGCCATAGGATTGTAGAAGAACTGCACCGATGAGGCACAAAAAGGCACAAACTGGCTTGGGTTCCTTCTTTTTTCATTAAGAGTGGGGGTACCCTAGCAATTCAGGTTAGACTGTTTCTATTGGAACAGAATCAAGTCTGATTTCATTAGACTTTGGCCTCATCCATAGAGGCCAGAAAATGGTGGACTGAGAAGTGTCCCGGAGTAATTACCAATAGCTGTGATTAATTCTAACTGTTCACCTACCACTTTTTTGATTTTCTCAGACGTGGGTCCTGTGCTTCTTTGCTGCAGGACTCAAGCTTAAGCTCAATGATGAGGCCCAACAAGACTGAAACCAGTCAGGACTTGATATTCAACTGAGATGTGCCTTGTAATTCAGGATGAATTTTTCCTTTTGGAGCAGGACCAAGCCTAATTCTTGATCCTTGGCTATAACGGCCCAGTAAACAAATTAATAATGAACCATATTGTAACCAAGAGTAATTATCCATGACTGCGATTAGTTGAAGCTTTCCATTCAAGAGTTTTTAATTTTTAACTATGCCTTACATCTGGCTGAAAGCAATCGACCACATTTCATGTTATTATCAAAGTGCCCAAATAGGGAAAGAAATACACATGTTCAATCATCATGCCACTGGAAACAAAACACTTTTTCTATATTCCCCTGTTAGGCTCAGAGACATTACTTTTGGCTGAAGCAAGTTGTTGGATCAAGCAATGGAGTTAATACATGATATGTATGTATTTCTCAAGAACTGTAGCTCTTTCAATGTGCCTGAATGTTACATCAAATCATCAACATTTTAAAAACATGGCAGTAATAAATGGCCTTATTTATGAGGCCTAGCAACAGTTTTGCTCGTCCATTGCGTCACTTTTTGTGATGCATCGGCGGTATAAAATATGCCTCCTGTTGCACCCTATTTACAAAGTGACCCATCTAAGCAGATGTGTCACTTTGTAAACCCCTGCGCTACAATATATCTGCATCAGGTATAATGTATGCAGGGTGGGCATTCCCACGTAAGTAAGGCTCTCGTAGAAGTGACTACCAGATTTCACTGCACCACTTCTAGGGTGCAAATGCATCAATATCTTACGCCTGCCTCACAGCAGGCGTTAGACTGACGCAAGCCCTTTCACATGGGGCTTGCCCCATGTGAAAGGACACATTGCTGGAGTTGCGTCACTTTTGTGACACACTCCAGCAATGTGTCACTTTGCGCCATACAGATACATCAGATATACGGACGTATCTGTAACTCCTTGCGACATGATGCAACATACAGTAAATATGACGCTTGCTTCAATCATGACACAAGGAGGGTGCACTGAGAAGTGACACATCGCTGCTTTGACACAGCGATGCATCACTTCTCATAAATGAGGCCCTCAGTACCTCAGTACATTGTTGAGCTGATTAGCATAGACGTTAAAATGGAGGTGAGTCTAGGACATACATTTGACAAATGACCAGGACCAGAAATCATATTTCCACAAGTTTCACTGAGATGTATACCCCTGCAAAGAACATCTCCATGGGTGAGCCTCTCATAGTCTGCAAGGGAAGACTTCTATTCAAGCAATATATGCCCCTGAAATGCTCTAGGTATGTCATGAAGACATGCAAACTATGTGATATTTCAACCAGTTGCACATAATTCTTCAAAGTATATGCTGACAAGGCTTCATGCACACTTTGTGGCTAACATATGATGTGAGTAAATTTTATACTTGCCTGCATGCAGTATAATGTGCCAACATAGAAGGGCATTCCAGGTTAGTTGGTAGCATGAAAACAAAAATGGAGTGAACATTTGGCAATGAAATGCACAGAACTCCGTGTCCTGAGGTTCACAGATGACAGGAAATGCATCTGTTGACGACTATCTATTATGATGCAACAATAGAAGTTGCTGTGCTTTGACAGGACACACCGTCAGAAAACCTCTGCTAGAAATTGGATTGTAGGTTAACTGGAATATGAGACATTGTCAAGCAGCAACCACAATCCTAGTCAGGGTAAGAAGCAGGACACCCCTAAATTAACCTGTGCTCATCCTCTGGTAGCTTGGCACAGAGCAGTCAGGCTTCACTTAGAGGCACAGTATAAAGTATTTGTGTAATGCTACAAACAGTCAAACAGTGAAAACACCACAAAAAAGATTCCGCACCAGATCAGAATAATAAAGCTTAATTTAATGAATAAAACAAGACTAAAATGACAAACATCCAATAAGTAGAACTTGAGGTATGAATTTTTTAAGAACAAACTGTAAAATAGTGCTTAAAGCAATAGGAACTAAGGGGCTCATTAGGATGTCGGGTGGATTGCCCCCGCCAGGCTGGCAGTAGCCACCGCCGGCATGGCGGGGGCAATCCACCTGCCATCCTTGCTCTAAAGACCCCCCGCCATCCTAATATGGCAGGGGGTCTTTAGAGCAAGGATGGCAGGTGGTAAGACCGTCCGCCGCTTTTCTGCCCCAGTCGCAAGGCGACTGGGGCGGAAAAGGTATACTATGGTGGCGGTGTCTATCAGACACCGCCAGCCATATTATGATGGGAAATTTGAATGCCTTTCCGTGGCAAAAGCATGCGTAGAATCTTTGCGGGGGACCCATTGCGGGCCCCCAGGGGCTTCGGGTGGGTGGTGGGTGCACATGGGGGGTACCTATGGTACCCTCCCGCATTTCAAAGTGCAACATGGCAGGCACTGCGCGGTGCCTGTCATATTGTGCTTTGAAATGCACAACGTGCATTTTTACCATTGCGGCGGGCGGCACTTTCCTATGACTGGGGGTCCCATTTTGCACGGGGATGGCGGGCGGGCAAAGTCCGCCCGCCATCCTAATGGGGGCCTTAATTGGGATATCTGGTCATGCCAAACCTGGACAAAGTCAAAAGTCTAGGCCGACTGCGATGGAGCACGGGCCAAATACATGAACCCAGTTAGACTCACTGAACAAAAGTACCTTGATCCTGGCTGCTTCAACATCAAAAAAGATGCCGGGAGCAGCTGAAGTGATGCATCAGCATCGATCCTCGCAATGGAGGTTGGTCCAGGTCCATTCAGAACAGCTATGAGTCAGCCTCAATGAGCGCATGGGCTGTGATGCAGAGTTCTTAGTGTCATTGTTGAGGTAGTCATTGATGGAGATGCGAAGACTTTGTGTAGCGCATCGTGCAGGGCTGGTTCGAAGGCGTTGCGTCAGGTTGATTTATGCAGCAGAGACAATGCACCACTTCTGGCCATGAGGTGCTGGTTTTGATCCATGTAATGGTGTTGATATGCTGGTTCAAGAACGGATCCTTGGATTTCACTGGAGCAAGCACTTTAGGCTTCACTCCCAAGGTTCAAGGACTAGGGTGGCTCCACTTTGCAGGGCAGACTCATAGGTGGCATAGTCAAGGTGCAGCAGCAGCAGAGTGTAGCGATTGAGGGTCCAGGGGGCGGGGTATAGGTCTGCTTTGTAAATCCCGTAGGTGGTATGCGCTTGGGAATGTGTGCAGGACAGGTCGAACAAACTACACTGACCAGCATGCCAAGGGGCAAGTCAGAGGAGTCACGGGACCTAGGTCATTTAAGCACCTCCCTTCCTCTAGGAAGGTGCTTGTCAATCAATCCGGAGGCTGTAGGAATGGCGGATGGTGTTCCCCGCCGGATTTCAGCTAGAAGCCTGAAGATTACCAAGGATACGAAGCCGTCAAACATCCAGTTTCCTGCATTCCCGAAGACATCCGATAAGTATTGAGATAACGGAAGCGGGCTCGCTTCCGTTGCAAACACTTGTGTTCGTGTTGTACCATAGATAGTTAGGGATTTTGGTACAGTACTCTTGGCCTTACCTAGTTCATTCCGAAGAAGTCTCTGTGGGCGAGCGCGTTCTACAGTAAAGACGCGCAGTTGCCGCTATTCAGTGCACATCTCTCCAGAGAGGGATTCTGGGAGACGTAGTTCCGGTTGTGTTATCTAAACGGAATTACCTTGCAAAAGAGACTGAGACTCTGTTCCAAGTCCGATCCTTTGTTTCTGTTTCAACTCACTTCCTTGGACAACAGTCGTGTTAGGCTTGTGCATTAACAGCCGTTACAGTATATATTCTTTTTTCCGCTGCCTGCAACGGTCCAGAACTCCAGAACAAAAGGGACTTTATCCATTATCTGGTTTCAGTCCTACCTGGACATTCATCAGGCTATTTGTCCTGCAAGAGTGCCGTTGCATGTTCCTTCCCAGCTTGGGTGGTGTGTGATTCTGGTGAGTGTTGTGCCAAGGATTGGGGTTAGTGATATTCATAGACACATTGAGTGTAGTGATAACTGTGTTCTTTACTCTTCCTTGACCAGGTGGGCTTTCTCTATCTATTCTACGCCTCCGCTTGACCAGACTCAGAGGGATCCCCAAGAATCATCACTACCCGTTTTTTATTTTATCCACTTACCCTTTCCCGGCTGGGTACGTGTTCTCACAGTGAGTGTTCTTTTCGCTGTGTGATCTGTAGCTGGTAGGGAGTGGGGAACTTAGCATCAGAAGTCGTTTCTGCCGGACATCCTGAGCAAAGGTTAGTGGCGATTGTATGCTTGCGCTGCTGCCAATCCACGACAGATTGACAAGCCCAAGTTAACACGCCGGCCCAAACGATGAATGTCGAAACAGTGTTGGCCTCCGTGTTGGAAGGCCTAGCTTCCCTACAGCAGGAAGTAGCTACATCTAGAGCTGAAAACCAGACACTGTATAAAGAAGTATGTACGTTAAGGAGAGAAGTTGCAGGTCTATCCCGAAAAGGGACAGGAGGGAGTCCTTATCTCAAACCCGCTACATTACCTCCTCCAGGCCCCAAAACACCTTTGGGGGCAGAAGGGGGTGGGTTTTCTGTTCCTCCTCAAGTTGCCACTTCTACAACCCCCTCGACTGATTCAGTCCATACCGTTCATGTCGTGCAGACAGTAGGTGTTCCTTTAGCCTCGCCCGAACGCTTTTACGGGGACCCCCGAAAGTTCGAAACATTCCTGAATCAGTGTAGATTACATTTTCTATGTAAACCTGGGGTTTTTCAGGACGACCCCGCTAAGACTGCATTTATGATGTCCTATATGGGGGGTAATGCTGCCAGTTGGACCATCCCATTGTTGGAGAAGAACGACCCAGTGTTGCACGATTTTTCTGCCTTTTGTGTTGAATTACGTAAGCTTTTTGATCGGAAATCCCACATGCTGACCCTGGATAGGGAATTGCTCACCATACGTCAAGGGTCTCAGGACTTGTTGTCATACATCACATCATTCAATAGGCTGGTGGTCGAAACTGACTGGCCCCCTGCTAAGCGTATTTCATTGTTCTATCAAGGCCTTCGAGGAGAACTAAAGGACGTACTGGCGCAAGTGGTACAGCTACCCGACACTTGTGAGGAATTCATAGATCTAACAGTCCAGTTGGACCACAGGCTCCTTGAGAGAAGGGGGGATAGAACAAGAGGGGACAACCGTCCATTCTACCCTCGCTTTAAAGGACCTACGGAAGAACGTGCCAAACCCGCTGAAGGCCCTGAACCCATGCAAATAGGTGGGATTCGTGGACCCCTGACACAGGAGGAGAAAGACAAAAGACGTCGTCTAAAACAATGTCTGTATTGTGGGAAAGGAGAACACTTTATTAAGGACTGTAGAGCCAGGAATGCAGTCCCAGAAAGAACCCTCGTTCCAAGGGCACAAGCTCTAGTGCAGTCTGACAAACCGACGGAAAACTGAAGAACCCAAACCAGGAGGAGGTCTCTGCCTTGGGTTGTTTGCCGTTAACGATCTCCCCTTCTCTCGCTAATACATTGCATCCTGCTGTGGCGCACATGAATCTCCAGATCACCCTATGGGTCACGCCTCAGAAAGCACTGAATATAGACGCTCTGGTAGATTCGGGAGCAACCGGAAACTACATCGATCAGGAATTCGCTTTGAAGATCGGTATGGCCTGTGAGAAAAAAGAAAAACCTGAGTTGGTGAAAGCCGTTGATGGAACCGTTTTGTCGTCTGGTCCAGTGGCTTACCACACTTGTCCTATGCTGATGCAGACCGGCCCTGATCATCAGGAACATATCCAGTTCGATCTTATTGATGCACCCCAATTCCGTCTCATCTTGGGAATGCCCTGGTTGACTCTCCATGATCCAAAGGTTAGTTGGGCTGCACGCACCATTACACTGTCATCCGATTATTGTAAGGAACATTGTACTCAGGCTTCCTCGATCACCTGCATTCCTGAATTATCATCTTCTGTCTGTTTGGCAACTGCATGTTCTCAAGATCGATATTGTTGTGCTACCGTACTCCCCGTGGAGTATCAGTCATTCCTTCCTGTGTTTGACAAACAACAGGCTACCCACTTGCCGCCACACAGGGTTTACGACTGTAGAATTGACCTTATACCAGGAGCCGACATTCCATGCAGTCGGGTCTATGCTATGACCGAAAAAGAAACAGAGTATCTGAAGACGTATATCGAAGAGAGCCTAGCGTCGGGATTTATCAGACACTCAACTTCTCCTGCTTCATCCCCTATGTTTTTCATTCCTAAGAAGGATTGCGCTGAATTAAGACCCTGTATCGACTACAGAGCTATTAATCGTGTGACCATCAAAAATCGATACCCTCTCCCCTTGATACCAGTGCTAATGGACCAACTCAAAGGCACCAGATATTTCAGCAAACTCGATCTCCGTGGGGCCTATCATCTAGTGCGCGTCAAAAAAGGGGATGAGTGGAAAACAGCGTTTCGGACAAAGCTGGGTTTGTTCGAATACAGGGTGATGCCTTTTGGGCTATGCAATGCCCCCGCCGCATTTCAGTTTTTTATGGATGAAGTTCTACGCGGGTGTCTGGAAACATATTGCATCGTTTACATCGATGATATATTGGTGTATTCCTCCACCCTCTCGGAACATGTCATGCATGTGAAATCCGTGCTAGGCAGATTACAACAGAACTCGCTGTATGCAAAACTGGAGAAATGTTTGTTCCACGTACAGGAGGTATCTTTCCTTGGGTATGTCATCAACGCACAGGGCTTTCAAATGGATTCGAGCAAAGTGGAAGCAATCATCAATTGGAACACTCCGAAGACCGTTAGAGCTGTACAAAGCTTTCTCGGTTTTGCAAACTATTATCGAAGGTTTATAAAGGACTTCTCCAAAATCATACACCCGATTTCCAGTTTGTTGAGGAAGAATATGCCCTTTGTGTGGAGTAAGGAAGCTGATACATCCTTTCAGTATCTCAAGAAGCAGTTCACCCAGGCTCCTATCCTGCGTCATCCTGACCCGCAATTGCCATACATTCTGGAGACCGATGCCTCGCAATATGCGGTGGGAGGAGTGCTGTCTCAAAGACACCCAGTTACCGGCCAAATACATCCTGTTGCCTTCTTCTCTAAGAAACTTACGCCCTGCGAGGTTAACTATGCTTTCACAGACAAGGAACTCTTAGCCATAAAAAGGGCATGTGAGGAATGGCGGCATTATCTCCTTGGGGCGGTGCATACAGTAGAGATCTATACGGATCACAGGAATCTGCTATTCTTGAAGACAGCCAAGGCCCTTACTCCAAGACAGTTACGGTGGTCTCTGTTCTTTTCAGACTATGATTTTATCATCAAATATAAACCTGGACCCCAAAACGGAAAGGCGGACGCACTTTCGCGTTTAGAGGATGGAGAACAGAGAAGGGTCGAAGAATCGGAAACACCTTTGATTCTCCAGGAAGTAGAGGCAAACTCAGGATCCGTAGCCCTTCTGTCGTCAAACAACTTTCTCGAGGACGTGAAGGTAGCCCTTGCTGAGATGAACATGCAGGAATGGATACAATAAGATCCGGAACACTGCACAGAAAAGGATGATCTCGCCTATCATGGTACTGCCTTGTTTATTCCCACGGAAGCCCTACGGCAGCAAGTGTTGGCTTGGTCTCATGATTCTGTATTGGGAGGACATATGGGAATGTACAAAACTATTGCTATTGTAGAACGTTCCTTCTGGTGGCCCCAGCTACGAGATGAAGTTCGGTCTTACGTGAGGAATTGCGCCGTCTGCGCACAAGGAAAAGCCGTACATGCTCGACCTGTGGGACTACTCAGACCTTTGCCCATACCTCCCCAACCATGGCATACTCTCTCCATGGATTTCATAGTCGAGATGCCCCCGTGTAACGGGATGACAGTGATATTGGTTGTCGTGGATCACTTGACGAAGATGGGCCCTTTCATACCACTGGCGGAGTTACCCACGTCTGCGGAACTAGCAAAAGTGTTTCTCCAACACATAGTCAGGGCCCACGGTCTTCCTTGTGTATTGATCACCGACAGGGGTACTCAGTTCACATCTCGGTTCTGGAAGGCGTTATGTACCACCTTGAACATTGATGCCCGTCTATCCTCCAGTTACCACCCTCAGACGGATGGAAAGACAGAACGTCTGAACTAGACACTGGAGCAATATCTTCGATGTTTCTCTCTGCGAAATGATATGGACTGGACTGTGTTACTATGGATGGCCGAATTTGCTTACAATAACGCTGTGCACTCAACACTGGGTTGTTCGCCTTTTTATTGTCTCCATGGGCATCATCCAAATATCCTTCCCTTTGAGTGGCCTGTTCGCTCCCCTGTTCCTAGTATCCACGAACACCATGCACATCTTAGGGCGGTGTTGCTAGATGCAAGACATAGTCTGGCCGATGCTCAGTCCGCACAGAAACGCTTCGCTGACAGGAAGAGGGGGGTTGAGCCGACCTATGGGGTGGGAGACAAAGTGTGGCTCTCCACTAAGAACCTCCACATCAAGGGGAATTCCAAACTAAAACCCAAGTATGAGGGCCCCTACAGTATTGTGGAAGTGATTAACCCTGTTGCTGTCAAACTCTTGCTCCCGGAGGGTTGGAAGATCCATCCTGTGTTCCATGTTTCCCTCCTTGTCCCTTGCCCTCCTAGTATGAGACTCCCGGTGGCGCCCCTTCCTATTGATGTGGATGGACAGGATGAGTATGAGGTGCAGTCCATTCTTGATTCCAGGATGGTGAGGGGCGGGATCCAATATCTGGTGGAGTGGAAAGGTTATGGCCCAGAAGACCGGTCATGGGAGCCTGTGGGGAATCTGCACTGTCCGGAGTTGGTTGAACGTTTCCATGCCCTGCATCCGGGTAGACCGGGTCGACCGCCGAGTCGGCAGTCCTCGAGAGGGGGTTCTGTAGCGATTGCGGGGTCCAGGGGGCGGGGTACAGGTCTGCTTTGTAAATCCCGTAGGTGGTATGCGCTTGGGAATGTGTGCAGGACAGGTCGAACAAACTACACTGACCAGCATGCCAAGGGGCAAGTCAGAGGAGTCACGGGACCTAGGTCATTTAAGCACCTCCCTTCCTCTAGGAAGGTGCTTGTCAATCAATCCGGAGGCTGTAGGAATGGCGGATGGTGTTCCCCGCCGGATTTCAGCTAGAAGCCTGAAGATTACCAAGGATACGAAGCCGTCAAACATCCAGTTTCCTGCATTCCCGAAGACATCCGATAAGTATTGAGATAACGGAAGCGGGCTCGCTTCCGTTGCAAACACTTGTGTTCGTGTTGTACCATAGATAGTTAGGGATTTTGGTAGAGTACTCTTGGCCTTACCTAGTTCATTCCGAAGAAGTCTCTGTGGGCGAGCGCGTTCTACAGTAAAGACGCGCAGTTGCCGCTATTCAGTGCACATCTCTCCAGAGAGGGATTCTGGGAGACGTAGTTCCGGTTGTGTTATCTAAACGGAATTACCTTGCAAAAGAGACCGAGACTCTGTTCCAAGTCCGATCCTTTGTTTCTGTTTCAACTCACTTCCTTGGACAACAGTCGTGTTAGGCTTGTGCATTAACAGCCGTTACAGTATATATTCTTTTTTCCGCTGCCTGCAACGGTCCAGAACTCCAGAACAAAAGGGACTTTATCCATTATCTGGTTTCAGTCCTACCTGGACATTCATCAGGCTATTTGTCCTGCAAGAGTGCCGTTGCATGTTCCTTCCCAGCTTGGGTGGTGTGTGATTCTGGTGAGTGTTGTGCCAAGGATTGGGGTTAGTGATATTCATAGACACATTGAGTGTAGTGATAACTGTGTTCTTTATTCTTCCTTGACCAGGTGGGCTTTCTCTATCTATTCTACGCCTCCGCTTGACCAGACTCAGAGGGATCCCCAAGAATCATCACTACCCGTTTTTTATTTTATCCACTTACCCTTTCCCGGCTGGGTACGTGTTCTCACAGTGAGTGTTCTTTTCGCTGTGTGATCCGTAGCTGGTAGGGAGTGGGGAACTTAGCATCAGAAGTCGTTTCTGCCGGACATCCTGAGCAAAGGTTAGTGGCGATTGTATGCTTGCGCTGCTTCCAATCCACGACACAGAGTTAAAAGTATTTTATGTAATTTTGACTTCAGATCAGGAGGCAAGTGAGCAAGCCATTGGAGTCACTCTGGTTCAAGTGAAGCAGGTCAGGCCAGTCCTTCTCACCCAGGTGGTGGAGCAGCTGGTTGCTAGGCAGCACAGCAAGCCAGGAGTCCTGCAGAGTGGCAGCCCTTATGCGGTACAGAAGCTTTTCTTCCTGGCAGATTCTTCACAGGTCCAGAAGTGCAATGAAGTAGTGGTGTCAGAGGTCCAGTACTTATACCCAGTTTGACCTTTGATGTGGGGGAGACTTCAAAGACAGGTCTTTGAAGTGCACAGAGGTCCTCGCTTCCTCTCCTGGCTCCAGACTCACTACAGGGGGTATGCAGTCATTTCTGTGTGGACAGTACAAAGCCTATTCAGATGTAGGAGAAACTAGGTTTAGCTCCTCCCTTCCAGGATGGCCCATCAAGTCACACCTAAGCTTCCATCGTGTGTGACTTTCTAGAGAGAGTACACAAAGCATAGCTGTCACCCACCCCAGACGTGTATCAGAGACAGGTAGCATGCACCACATGGTTAAAGTAAGAAAATGACAACATTCTAAAAGTGAACAGAAACAGCTAGGTATGTATTTGACTAAACCAGAAATGTATCCAAGTTAGAACAAGAATGCAAATATTTTAACCCTTTCGCCGCTGTGGAGCTAGGGGGTGAGCGCGGCGCCTTGGTGCTTATGACGGAACCATGCCGTCATGAGTTACAGACGGCGTGTGCTCATGCCGGTGTGGTTCCGTCACGGCCCCGCACGCTCATTAATTCACCCACACATGCGGGGAATTAATGCCGCCTGGGCGGAGCGGCAGCCGCATGACGGAACCACGCAGTCATGAGAACATGCCGCCCGTGATTCATGACGGCGTGGTTCCGTCATAAGCACGCAACGGGTTAAATTTTAGTGCGCACCTGAAGAGGAGGTACAGACCACCTCCTTTTCAAAAGTATATGTAAGCTAGGCCAAAGGTCATAGCCTCCAAATGCACTACCTTAAACACTCAAAAAGAGTGTGTCTCTTTATATTGTAAGTACTCAACTGTAACAAGTGAACGCACAAATAGTGAAACATCAAAAACCAAAATGATTCAAAGTAATCATAGTACAAAAACATGTACAATAGTGTTGATGCTCAGAATTTTTTTTCTTTTTATTGAGCAATCTTGCATATGTCTCCCTTGGAGAACTTTAATCAAGGATACAAAAGTTACAGTTATGAGCTTCTTGTAAAATGAAAGAATCCCAATGCATTTCGGGCATGCTAATCTGGCCTTAATCAAGGGAAATCTACAAATTAAATAAACAAAGGGGGATATTCTCAAGAACGTGCGATAATCATCGCCAAAATAGGTCAACGCAATCTCTCACATCGCCGTCTATCTCAGGAAAATAACTCTGTGTTAACCTCAAATTATCAACACAGCGGTAACATGCGATAGTGTCCCAATAACGCCTCTAATGTCCGCGAGAACATTGCCGGAATGCCGATACAAATCTAAACCCGAACTTGCGTTGGGCCCAACTGCGATGACATAATCAGCTATAAGCTGTGCCAAGCCTGCAATCCACACACGTCAGGTGGGAAAAATACACAGAATTAAATTGAATTGAAAGGCACACCGCCTGAAAGGGGTAAGGGCCAGCAAAATCAGAGCTGCAGAGGTGACTCTCCCACAATGCAGCACACACACATAAGAAGCAGAGCACATCAACATTGACAACAATGTGGTACAAACTGCAACACGTTCACAACAGAACAAAGGACACAACTGCTGCTGCTTGTGTGTAGAAACTGGCCAATCACATCTAGCATAGCAGGGAAATGTGAGATGATGATGTACAAGTACAAACACACACCTGTGATGTTGTTGAAATGTCCACTGTCCCGCATCAAATAGGCAGCTCCTCCCAAACAGTCACAATGTACATTGTCATGCAGTCTGTATGTAAACTTGTACAATGCATCCACATACAAGTGAAAACAATGTTAAACTGATTGCATCAGAATACTATATAAAATAGAAAAGTATCACCCAAGACTTGGAACCTCTGTGTCCTCTGCAGACAGGAAAGACATGTTCTACCCAGCTTTGTGTGGGTGAAAACCTCACCTTACCCGGCAACCGCTCGGGAAACTGAGGCCCCGCTCTGTCCGTCGGTGCCTCTGCTCAGAATCGAGCGGAAGTGAAGGCCTTCCAAGTCTTGGGTGATACTTTTCTATTTTATATAGTATTCTGATGCAATCTGTGCTTCCGTATACTTGTACACCCTTTAGTCTATCTTGCAGTAGCGTACTCTATTTAAGGTCCTGATGAAAGCTGGAGCACTACACGACACAGCTGAAAATAGTCGACCATTCCACCAGCGCCATAATGTAGCTCTACTTTCTCGCTACTTGGCGTGTTTTTAACCATGACACCTACACTTTTGCTGTCAAGTTATTTCCTTAGTCTAGGTAGTCATTTTTAATATATCACTTTTTTCCAAGCACTGCACTTTTCATTTGCACATTTCATTTGGGACATCATGGTGGCAGAATACGTTGATTTCCTTTCCCACACTGTCACACAGGCGGGCCATGGAACTATTGCCACCCCCAAATGATGATATACCGCCAAGAGGGTGGTCTGATGGGACTTTTTCCAGCCTAGTGCAAACCAATATATCCTTCCACATGAGTGGCCTTATGATTCAGGTCCACCATTTAAGACAGTACACCATCAATTGACCTGGTCTCCTTTTCTTGTTGTGTATCTAGTATTGGGGCATAAGTTGACAGGTCATTAAATATATCCCCCCTTGACCCTCCTCACGTTTGTTTTCAAGTATCTAGGAGTTTAGACACATGCGGAGAACCATGGAGAACATGAAGCGGGTGCAGGATGGAAGAATGGCTGCCACGGCTGTACACCAGCGTGATGTAGCTGGGATCTACCATGCCCTGCAGACTCTCATCATGGCATTGCTGCCACAAGGCCTGGCACAGGTAAATGCTGCTGCTTCTTCAACATCCACATCTCTGCCCCCTGATATGTCAGTGCCTCACAGAGCTGGAGACAGAACACCACCACCCACATGTGAGGCACATGAAACATCAGAGGACGAAGATGCGGAGGTTCCTACCGAACTGGTAAGAAGGAAGCAGTAGAATTAATCTCCGCCATATGGCCTGTTTCTGCTTGGTTATGCCCTCTGCATCATCACCTTCCACTGTTCCCTGATGCACTCTGCATCACTCACCTTGGACCTCGACATGGACTGCCATATTCTGTTTGGTCACCATTGACACAGCTATCAGACTGTGGACTGAACTCTTCCTCTTCCGATGTACTTGTCATTCCCTGAAGGACTCTGGCTGGGCCTCCACGGGCCAACAATGTAAGGTGGGGTTTGCATGGCCCTGTACTGCTCAAGCTATGAAACTCCATGGACTGTGCATTAAACATTCAAATTCACACAGATGTGTCATGTCTATGATCATTCAAGTGTGAAAGCATGGATGAATGTAGGATCAGTGATTCCACCTTACGTCAATGTTGCTTATGTTGTGGGACTTTACTCACAGGGTGCAACATTAACGATTGCTATCCGGACGGCGCCGACACTACAACAGAGACACACGCATTTGTTACTTCCTTGTCCAGGCCAGAACGGAACCACGCCCATAGGTCATTGTTTACACCCATACCCTGGACTGGCATATGCCAGGCCAGCCTACTCAGCTTACGCTTACAAGGGGGATGACAATGCTACATGTCCCAGGTATTCTCTGTAATGATCTGCTGATCACAGGTCTAGTTGTCAGCATTCCACAGCCACTTCCTGAGGGCTGGTTTACACCCACACCACACCCATTCAGCACAGGCATCACAGGACATGTGACCCTACCAATAAAATGGGCCGTGCGCACGTGCTCGAGGCCATTTCCACCATCTATCGGAGAGTGTCTGTGTGGTCATTATTTATGCATGAGGGCCTAGGGCCCTAATACATCACATTCACCACTGCCGGAGGTGACATGATGGGGTCTGCACCACACAACTCAGTCTTAAAGGGCCCATGACTTGCGGTGCACAGAGTTGGTGGCAGCCGAGACACTTTGGCCGGCACGGGCCTACCACTACGAGAAGGTGACCTGCCTTGCACAGAGTTAGTGGCACCAGAGCTGAGCGGGTGTGCAACATGCAATGATGCGTAGGCCTCGATACGTCGTCCTACCAACCAAGCTCAGCTGGACCATGTGTACGCCGTACGCAGCAGGCTGCACAGACATGACTCAGTGGCGCGGTGCAGTAGGGTGTGTTGTGGGACTGTGGCGCAGAATACAGCGATCAACTGAGGAGGTTGCACCTGCACGTGGTGGGCCCTTTTGGATACACGCCGGTGGCGGGTGAGCATTGAGGCCTGGGTGCGCAGGGTGGAGCAGTCATCGCTGGGTGGCGGACCGGTCTGGACACCAGGGCTGAGGTGCTTTTCAGAAGACATAGGATTCATGCACACTGCCTGGGAAGTTTTTGACGACATTGGTGAACAGGCCCCAGTGGTCTACTTTTACTTGCACATTAATGGAATTAATTGAATATGTGTGGGGTCTGTTGCGGTGATTGTGTGCAGTGTCGGCAGGGGGCACAAGTAGTTCATGTGTTGCCCCAACACGTGCGGGAAGCCTGCTATGGCGTAGTTCCCTTGCTTAGTCTCCAGCTGTTCCTGCGCAGTGTGAGGGAAGAGAAGGTGCAGGGGTATCAAGCTGATACAAACCGTGATGCATACAGGTATGATAAATCCAGCCCAATGAGACCGTAACAAAAGTTTGTGTGGTCGTAACCTTCCTTTTCTTTCCTACGAAGGTTAGGACCACACAAACTTCTGTTACAGTATTTTTTTGTGCAGGATTGATCATATCTGTAAGCATTCCTTTTTGTCCAAGGGCAAAACACCGTACCACATTATGTTTGTGACTGAATGGACGCTTGACATTGTCACCATTTATCCAACAGGTATCTAAATATGATATTTTGGAATATGGAATTGTATTGGGAAATTCACAGACCATATGCAGTTAATTGGATCCACAAGTTGCCCTGGTGAAGTTCCCCATTGGGAATGGAACGCGTTGGCTGATGTTTTCGTGTTGTTAATTTATGTTTTTGTAATAAATAACTGTTTTTCCACTACTGTTGACTACTGGACTTCATGACCTGGTGCACACCCATTTCAGAAACTACAATCTTGGATTTGTACAACAAAGGAGCAAGGCAACAGCTGGGATTGGGGTTGGTTGCACAGGAACACTACGAATTGGGAATAGCTGGTGGTGCGGATACAGGGGCCCGCCGTTGCTTTTGTGGACATGCATCCAAGACATGTGTGAGGAAGTTCGATCGGGCTGGCTGTGAGACTAGCCTGACTCTGGCAGTTGTTGGTTGGAAGTTACCAGAAGCCAACAAATGTCAGCAGCTTTGGATGTTGGTTGTCTGCAGTGTTGGTACCGTCAGCCTGTGGGCAATATGGGTCCAGATACGGAGGATGATTTTCCTTTTCAACCTGGAGTGCGCAATGACATCCACTGGCGTTAAGTCTCTGAGGCTGATGAGTTTTCAGACGTTCTGCTGTCTTGTTCTGCTCTTCTTCGGTGGTAGTCTAGCGGTGGGTGTTGTGGCCCTCTTGGGTCTCCGAGCTGCATGATCAGTGTCTCCATGACATCTGTCGGTCTTCAGGTGTGGCTCTGGGCTGGGCTCCCCCTTTTTATACTGGAGGTAGTCGTCCTGCATTAAACCAGTAAAAGGCAGATGTTAAATCCCTGCTGCTAACGCGCCTTATTACCTGTTTTTGGATTGCATCGCAGATCTGGCTCGTCCTTGAGAATATTGCTAAGTGGTGTTTTTGTGTGTTTTTCCACGGGATCGCTTACTCTGCATATTATTAGCATTAGCTGTCGCTCTCATCCGTGGCAATAGTTTTTTGCGGAAGCTATCACTGGAAAACTGGCGATATCGGCAGTTTGCATAAGCTTGAGAATAGGGCGATAATTCTTTCGCTACTTTTGCTGCGCTAAAGTGCCGATAACTCAACGATAAGTCCTTGAGAATATGCCCCATAATGTCTATGTGAGTTTTCAACCCCTCTTATTTAGTAAAAATGCAATACGCACACGTGGAGAACACAAGTCTATTACCATGGGAAAAACAGCTGAAGTGATCTAAAATAGAATAGATGATATCAAGTCTTGCCTCAAAAGGGGAGAAAAAGAGGAGAAATTGAGAAAACGCAGTGAGATACAAGCTTTAAAAAAGCTGTCATCAAGAATGCCGTAGTATAATCAATGAAACATAGAGTTGGAGAACCGCAGCCTTAAGGCCCGGCGGCGCAGGGTACACCTGAAATCCCCGGGATTCACCTGCCTTGTCAAAACAGAGACACGGACTCTTCGTCTGGCGTAGAAGATGATATTTATTAGCTGCAGCTAGTACAGTGGTCTTAGAAGTCGTCGGTACAACGAGGTTCAAAAGAGACTGCCACTTAACTCTGTGGCGCACAGGTTTATATACGATACAATACAATGCAAAAATGCAATCACACAAGAGCATGAGCTATAGGCAAACGTTATAGACAATGTTTTAAGACTAAGGCAACTCAAGTTCCCGGTTCCGTTTGTCACTCGACCCCTTAAGTAAATTACAAATGAATCCACACAATTCGATTTACAAGTAGAGAAAACACAGCTGCGTGTTGTAGAAGGACAGTCATGAAACAGGAAAATGCATGAGACATGTAGCGAAGGACAGCAGATAAGATAACTTAAAGGAAACAATGGTGTGAACCAACATGTAGTCCGGACGGGTATTAATCAGCTCAGACAGGAATTAGTGTACTCAGCCAGACCCTGACACTCATTAGTAAACATAGGCAAAGAAGCAACCTGACACGCAAAGGCAGAAACGACAAAAACATTGCGTTCGCCGAGCTACCTGAGTGAGGGCAACATAAAATGGCGGCGATCACAAAATGGAGGCTGAGCACGAACGAATTTGTAATTTACAGAACCTCAGACCCTCCTTTTGCCATTACTCAGACAAAAACAAACCAACTCATGCTAATCTGAGTCGGAATCAACACTGATGTTCATAAAATCCTCAAGCTGTTGCTGTACCATCATTCTAATATTCTCTGTCTTCTGAGTAGCAGCCTGTGGAACACATAAAGTAGCCAACAGGCCACAAACTGCAGGACCACATTGGACGCATAGGCAACAAGAGAATATGATGTCCAAGATTGCTCCAAGGAACGTTAAGATCTTCCATCCCCAAGCTGACAATATTCCCCGAAACCATCCCATAAAAGACCAATCTCCTTCGTCCTGATGAATTGACTCGGAGACCATGTGCAATTTGGAAATGGCTTGGTATACTGCCGTGGAGTCATCTGGAATATAAATGCAGCAACTAGATCTGATCAATCTACAGACACCTCCTCGTGTGAAGCAGTCGCTCCACCCTTCCAGCGCTGTGACTGGTATTGTAGCGCTGCTCCCCCACCACTGCCAAACTTGATATTTATATTTATTAATCTCAATTCATTGGCACCCGCTCTGTTACGTAGCGCTCCGCATTGCTTGGTGTCTCTAGAGTAATCATACTGTGCACGTTCCGCATTGCTTTGCCTGCTGCTGACCTAATTGCACTTGGGATTGCTTGGATATTTAGATTATTGTAAATTGCGCCCGTGTGTTCAGAATCCTACTCTCCTGTTGTTATTTTACCTTCCATTTTGTTGTGCCTGCAGCCCGTCCCTCCCCCTACGCTCCCGCCTCCCAGCTCCCCCTCCCACCCATGAGTCACCAGGAACAGCCCGGCTGAGGAACCTTTGAGACCAGCCTGACTCCGTGTGAAGCGGTCGCTCCACCCTTCCAGCGCTGTGACTGGTATCGTAGCGCTGCTCCCCCACCACTGCCAAACTTGATGTTCATATTTATTAATCTCAATTCATTGGCACCCGCTCTGTTGCGTAGCGCTCCGCATTGCTTGGTGTCTCTAGAGTAATCATACTGTGCACGCTCCGGATTGCTTTGCCTGCTGCTGACCTAATTTCACTTGGGATTGCTTGGATATTTAGATTATTGTAAATTGCGCCTGTGTGTTCAGAATCCTGCTCTCCTGTTGTTATTGTGCCTTCCATTTTGTTGTGCCTGCAGCCCGTCCCTCCCCCTACGCTCCCGCCTCCCAGCTCCCCCTCCCACGCTCCGCCCCCCTCCACTATCCTTATATGACAGATGCCTCCCCGCGCAGCGTTTACGCGCAGCGGTTGCGCCCCATGCGCGCTGAAGGTGCGCCAAAGGTAAGCCCGTCTGTGCCCGTCCGCGCCTGGACCGCGCCCAGCGCCAGACCCCCTGGTCCCCGCCGCTCCCAACCCTCTAGAATCACATATAATGCCGCTACTCTCCTCGCCCTCAACCCCGGACGTACATCACAATGCTGCGAAGCCACTCCAGGACGTACCCACGGCCCTTTCGCCTGCCTCTCCTGCAAGTTCAACTGCTTCAGAACCCTCACCAAATCCACGCCCCCCAAACACCACTCCGACTCTAACCGCCTAAAGTGCATCCTGCTCAACACCCACTCGGTCCACAGACATGCAACAGAACTCTGGGACCTAATCGACACTGCTTCACCTGACATCGCCTTCCTTACTGAAACATGGATGAACACATCATCAGCTCCCGACATCGCCATAGCAATACCGGATGCTTACAAGATTATCCAAAAAGACCGCACCAATCAAACAGGAGGAGGCATCGCCATCTTCCACAGAAACACCATCAAAATCACAACCAGCTCCAACGACAATCTTGCAACCGCCGAACACCTCCGCTTTCAAATCCACACCGACCCTATGTCAAGAATTCCTGTCATGCGAGGGGAGGAAAACGGTAACCAGCGAAAACGGACTACATCTCCCAGGATGCTTAGCGGTTGAGAGGTTATGTAAACAGGAGAGCTGTTACCTAACTCAAGGAAAACACGCCCTTATGTAAACAGGAGAGCTGTTACATAACTCAAGGAAAACACGCCCTTATGTAAACAGGAGAGCTGTTACATAACTCAAGGAAAACACGCCCTATAAAGGGAGGAACCGGGAGGTACAACGCTGTCGGATATTGTGTTTACACCGACGTACCTGCTTCGTGAAGAGCAGCGTTCCGGAGTGGTGCTCCAGTAAGGCAAGAACGGAGGTAGGTCGAGTCGTTACTCCCTGGGCCGTGTCTTGCCCCATCGTCACCTGTGAAGGACCCGGAAGCTCTACCGGTCAACCATAGAGCTTCGCTTTTTGACTCGGCTGAGTCAAAGCGCAGTGGCGCTTATGCTGGTTGGAGTCGTAACTCCCAGCCCGACCAGAGATACAGGGACTGCCAGCTGTAATGCACACCAGGAGGTGTTTGCCGCGTTACAGACTCGGAAGTCCACAGGATCGATCGAGCGGCTGCTCTCGGTTCAGTCTTCTTGCTTTTGATTGGGGTATCGGTGACGCATCACCAGGAGGTGACTCCGCGTCCCGGTGCAGTCTGAGGAAGAGGTTGAGCGGCTGCTCCCTTCAGGTAGAGACCCCGGCTGGGTGTTTCCCTGACTCCTTGATTCTCCCCAACACTCTTCGTGCCCCTCACAGCCTACCGATTGGCATTGTCGGCCATTTCATTTCTGCCCTCTGTTGGCATACGCCGGGATCGGCGTATATGCAGAGGACGGTTAGGACCATCCGTGCTGTGGGCTGGTAACGTACTTAGCCTGGAGGATTCCAGTGACTATAACTTTTGTTTACTCTTTGTATTATTTTTGCCTTCATTAAAATAACTAACCCTTCACAAGTGGTTGCGTCCTCATTATCATGTCTGTTAAACGATCCTGAGACGTTCAGGGCGTTACAAAATATCTGACCTTAATAACACTAACTGTCTCCCGGTCGATAACAGACATGGCAACACTTGATGATGTGCTGGCTGCTTTAGCGACCATGCAAGTTGAATTGGCTGCCTCTAGGCAAGAAACAGCCGATGTAAAAGCCAGACTGGATGCTATCCAATTGGACCCGCTCACGCCCAGCACCTCCCTCACGAACCAGACCCCTGCGGTAGTAGTGGAAATGCCGGTAGCCATCCCCTTGGCAACACCAGAGAGGTACAGTGGGGATCCTAACACAGTGCAGGTATTCCTCACACAAGTGGCGCTACATTTATCGTGCAAACCAAAGGCGTTCCCCACGAGTCAGGCTCGTGTGGCTTTCCTTATTTCCTATTTGGCTGGAAACGCGGCACAATGGGCCGTACCTCTGGTGAGCAGGGACGACCCCATCTTATGTGATTGGGGTGCTTTTCGCGAGGAATTCCTGAAGGTATTCGACAGAAGGGCTGACTCGTACACGGCGGACCGTGAAATGCTTGAGTTGAGACAGGGATCCAACGACCTGGTGCAGTATCTCAACGCGTTCCGAAGGCTGGTTGCGGAAACCAAGTGGCCTGTTGCTAAACAGACGGCGCTCTTCCATCAAGGGCTGTGCGATGAGCTCAAGGACGCCGTGGCTCATATTGACCCTCAACCCAAGACATGTGAGGGCCTTATCAACCTGGTATTACGGCTGGAACATAGGCTAAGTGAAAGAAAGGGGAATCAGGGGAGAAAAGGAAAATCCCTTCCATCCTATGTGACGGTGGGAAGTCCTGAAACTTCCACCGCATCCAAGGGAGAACCCATGGACATCAGCACAATACGAGCGAGCCTCACAGCCACGGAGAAAGAGTCACGCCGTAAACAATAATTGTGCCTATATTGTGGCAAAAAAGGCCACTACGTACGTGAATGCCCTGCCAAACCGAAGACGTCACGTTATCGGGCCAACCGGTCGGTAACAGCCGTGGTGGACATACCGGCGGAAAACTAGAGGACTCCCAGACCAAAGAAGGGGCATCTCGGAGTCACTCATCCATCCCTTCACTTTCCAACTCGGTCACTAAGGGACAACGACACCTGTTTCTCACGGTGCACGTGGGAGTGCATGACCAGTGGATACCCGTTGTGGCCATGGTGGATTCAGGGGCCACTGGCATGTTTATGGACCACAACGAGGCATGCAGGCTAGGGCTAGTGCTTCTTCCCAAAGCTGTACCCGAAGACGTCTATGCTGTAGACGGAAGGCGATTGGTGACGGGGCCCATCGGGCAGCACACGGGGGTCCTTCCGATGAGATATGGGAGGAACCATTTGGAACAAATCGATTTTAACATCATCCGAGCGCCCCAATATGGCGTCATATTGGGATTGCTGTGGCTACAGAAACACAACCCCTCTGTGGATTGGCCAACACATCGCATCGAAATGACGTCACCGTATTGCACCCTGCATTGTGGAATACGAACGGAATCCCTTGACGCAGATGAGAGCGGGAGTCAGACGGTGGCTACAGCGGCAGAAAAAGATGTGGCTCTCCCCCAGGCTTATCACAGTTTTGAGGATGTATTTGATGAGGTGAAGGCGGAAGTGCTACCACCACATAGACAGTTTGACTGCCAGATCGACCTGGTGCCAGGGGCCAGCGTTCCCAGCAGCAGGCTGTATGCCCTGACGGAGCCTGAAAACGTGCATCTCCGGGGGTACCTGGATAAACTCCTCAAGCTAGGATTCATCCGCCCGTCCAAGTCTCCGGCCGCCTCGCCACTCTTCTTCATCCCGAAGGCTAATGGGGAGCTGAGAGCCTGTGTGGACTTTAGGGCATTGAATGCGATAACCATAAAAAATCGGTACCCCTTGCCTCTCATCAGTGTACTTCTGGAACAGGTCAAGAAAGCTCGTATCTACACCAAGTTGGATTTGAAAGGGGCATACCATCTGGTACGCATGAGGGACGGAGATGAGTGGAAGACCGCCTTTAAGACCAGGTTCGGCCTTTTTGAGTACCTCGTCATGCCGTTCGGTCTGTGCAACGCCCCGGCAGCCTTTCAGTACTTTCTGAATGAGGTATTCAGAGAGGAGTTGGATATCTACGTGGTCGTATATATCAACGACATCCTCATCTATTCGTCCAGTGTGGAGGAGCACGTACACCACGTCAAAGCTGTGCTCCAAAAGCTGAGGGAAAACATGCTGTTTTGTAAACTCAGCAAGTGTGACTTCCACGTCACATCCGTGGAATTCCTCGGAGTGATGCTGAGTCCAGAGGGACAGGAGATGGCAGAACGAAAGATCAAGGCGGTGAAAGAATGGCCGGTGCCCCAAAGCGTGAAGGACGTCCAAAGTTTCATTGGCTTCGTCAACTTTTACAGGCGGTTTATAGATGGATTTTCAGGATTGGTGGCCCCAATCACACAGCTACTGAGGAAGTCCAAGGAGTTTGTCTGGTCCCCTGAAGCGAACACAGCCTTTGAGGCCCTGAAAAGCGCCTTTGGTAAGGCGCCGGTGTTGGCTCACCCCGATCCGGATCTCCCCTACGTGGTGGAAGCGGACGCATCGGATGTGGCGCTGGGGGCTATCTTGTCCCAACACAACCACGACACAGGGGTGCTTCATCCCGTTGCGTACATGTCCCGCAAACTCAATGACGCCGAACGCAACTACCATATTGCGGAGAAGGAGCTTATTGCAATCAAGGACGCCTTCACCGAATGGAGGCATTGGTTGATGGGGGCAAGACATGTGGTATCGGTGTACACGGACGATCGGAACCTACAGTTCATGACGGCCACAAGACACCTTTCTCCCAGGCAGCTGCGGTGGATGATCTTCTTTGCGGGGTTCAACTTCCGCATCACATATCGGCCGGGGACGGAAAACCGGAAGGCGGACGCCCTGTCCCGTCAATCTGCAGTTAAGGAACCATTGCCTGCGACCGAGCATTCCATCATTTCCCCGAGGATGGTATGGGGGTTATCCAACCGGATACTTTCCTGAGGGGAATAAAGAGAGGGATCAGGTCATTCGCATGGCGGAGGTGGCTCCTCAGTCACAGAGAATGGCAGCTGAAGGACGAGATACCCCTGAAGGGCAGGTGCCTATTGATACCCACGCCTAGGCTAAGGAAACAAGCATTCATCTGGTGCCATGACTCTCCATGCGCAGGTCATTTGGGCTTTGAAAAAACGGTGGCTAGCATGGGACGGCATTTCTGGTGGCCAACCATGAGAGTGGATGTCAGGAGGTGGGGACAGGAGTGTCCTACGTGTGCTACCATGAAGGCCGACCATGGCCGAACCCAAGGGCTCTTACATCCACTTCCAACCCCGGATAGACCATGGGATAGCATATCACTGGACTTCGTGGTGGGCCTACCGGTAGACCAGGGGATGACGGCAATACTGGTGGTGGTGGATTACTTGACGAAAATGGGGCACTTCATCCCCTGCAAGAGAGTCCCTACGGCCGGGGAATTGGCGTCACTACTCCTAAAGAATGTGGTACGACTGCATGGATTACCTGGGGTGATCGTGTCGGACCGGGGGTCGCAGTTTACTGCGCAATTCTGGAAGACTTGGTGCACTGCGCTGCATGTTAAGACCACCCTGTCCACCAGCTACCACCCTCAAACGGACGGCCAAACCCAGCGCCTGAACCAAACGCTCAAACAGTATCTGCGATGTTTTGTGGACCAGGGCAGGGAAGAATGGGTCGACTTGCTATGGGTTGCAGAGATAGCCTACAACAACGCCACTCACAGCTCCACACAGTCATCTCCATTCTATAGCAACTATGGCCAACATCCCAGGTTCTTGCCATTTCTACATCCGTTCAGAGAGGACAGGATTCCCGCCACAGCGGACAGGGTGGCACACATAAAAGACACGTTGATGCGCTCAAGGGCTGTCCTAATAGAGGCCAAGAGAAGATACAAGGCTGCGGCAGACAGGAAGAGAAGGCCCGGGCCACTGTACCGCACTAGAGACTACGTCTGGATATCCACAAGAAACATGAGGTTTCGAAAGAACAGTGTGTTCCATCCCAAGTACATGGGCCCCTATCGAATTACCAAGTGTATGGGTCCCGTGAACGTGAAGGTGTGCTTGCCCCAGTCATTGCGGATACACCCTGTCTTTCATGTATCATTGCTCAAACTAGTACCCTCCAAGCCGTCTGGGACACCTAGGCCGGTATGCGTGGAGTCGGAGGTGGAGTATGAAGTGTCGGGCATACTGGCGTCCAAATGGCGCAGGGGGAAGCAGTGGTACCTGGTTGCGTGGAAAGGCTATGGCCCGGAGGAGCAATCATGGGAACCGGCTGAAGGGGTTCATGCTCCGCGCTTGGTCTCCTTGTTCCATCAGCATTTTCCTGCCAGCGCTGGCCCCGTGGGGAGCCGCTGAGAGGGAGGATGTACTGTCAAGAATTCCTGTCATGCGAGGGGAGGAAAACGGTAACCAGCGAAAACGGACTACATCTCCCAGGATGCTTAGCGGTTGAGAGGTTATGTAAACAGGAGAGCTGTTACATAACTCAAGGAAAACACGCCCTTATGTAAACAGGAGAGCTGTTACATAACTCAAGGAAAACACACCCTTATGTAAACAGGAGAGCTGCTACATAACTCAAGGAAAACACGCCCTTATGTAAACAGGAGAGCTGTTACATAACTCAAGGAAAACACGCCCTAGAAAGGGAGGAACCGGGAGGTACAACGCTGTCGGATATTGTGTTTACACCGACGTACCTGCTTCGTGAAGAGCAGCGTTCCGGAGTGGTGCTCCAGTAAGGCAAGAACGGAGGTAGGTCGAGTCGTTACTCCCTGGGCCGTGTCTTGCCCCATCGTCACCTGTGAAGGACCCGGAAGCTCTACCGGTCAACCATTGAGCTTCGCTATTTGACTCGGCTGAGTCAAAGCGCAGTGGCGCCTATGCTGGTTGGAGTCGTAACTCCCAGCCCGACCAGAGAATCAGGGACTGCCAGCTGTAACGCACACCAGGAGTTGTTTGCGACGTTACAGACTCGGAAGTCCACAGGATCGATCGAGCGGCTGCTCTCGGTTCAATCTTCTTGCTTTTGATTGGGGTATCGGTGACGCATCACCAGGAGGTGACTCCGCGTCCCGGTGCAGTCTGAGGAAGAGGTTGAGCGGCTGCTCCCTTCAGGTAGAGACCCCGGCTGGGTGTTTCCCTGACTCCTCGATTCTCCCCAACACTCTTCGTGCCCCTCACAGCCTACCGATTGGCATTGTCGGCCATTTCATTTCTGCCCTCTGTTGGCATACGCCGGGATCGGCGTATATGCAGAGGACGGTTAGGACCATCCGTGCTGTGGGCTGGTAACGTACTTAGCCTGGAGGATTCCAGTGACTATAACTTTTGTTTACTCTTTGTATTATTTTTGCCTTCATTAAAATAACTAACCCTTCACAAGTGGTTGCGTCCTCATTATCATGTCTGTTAAACGATCCTGAGACGTTCAGGGCGTTACACCCTAGGACGACACTTAGAGGTACCCTCATCTACAGGCCTCCAGGTACCCGCACTCAATTCAGCGATGACATCACGGACTTCGTCAGCCCACACTCCCTCGCCTCCGAGAACTACATCCTTCTAGGAGATCTCAACTACCACCTTGAAAACAAACACGACAGCAACACCACCACCCTTCTGGACAACCTGGCCAATCTCGGACTCAAACAACTTGTTAACACCCCCACCCACACAGCCGGACACACGCTCGACCCTATCTTCACCTCCAGCAAGCACATCTCCTTCGATCACACTGCAGCTCTCCACTGGACAGATCACAGCTGTGTTCACTTAAGCTACAAAACCACCCTGACCCACAACCGTCCACTCCCTATTCCTCGGAGAAACTGGAACAAAATCACCTCCGACCAACTCCTCACATCACTCAACCAAAACCCTCCCACCCTCTCAATGGACCCAGACCAAGCGGCCACCAACCTCAAGCAATGGATCACCCACAGTGCTGACGAAGTAGCACCCCTGAAAAAGCACCAGATGAAATCAGCCAGCAAAAAGGCTCCCTGGTTCAATATGAACTTAAAAGATCCAAGAAGCTATGCCGCACCCTGGAGAAGATATGGAGAAAAAACCCAACCTCAGACAACATGGCCTCCCTCAAGACAGCCACCCGCAAACACCACCAACTGATTCGATCCGCCAAGAAATCAGCACTCAAGGATCGTCTCGATAACAACACTCATAACAGCAAGGAACTCTTCAACATCGTCAAAGAATTCACCAACCCCACCGCAGCATCTAACGACATCACTCCCTCCCAAGACCTCTGCGACGCGTTATCCTCCTTCTTCTACAACAAAATTGCCGACATCCACAACAGCTTCGCCAACTCTCCCAGCGATCAACCCTCCCCACCCCCCTCAGATCCTACCCCACCAAAAAACAACCTCAGCGCCTGGAACCCTATCACCACTGAAGACACCATTCGCCTCATGAACTCAATCCACTCTGGCTCACCATCTGACCCCTGCCCCCACCACATCTTCAACAAAACTGACTGCATCATCGCACCCCATCTCCGTGATGTCATCAACTGCTCGTTCACCTCTGCCACCTTTCCAGAAAGCTGGAAGCACGCCAAACTCAGCGCCCTTCTGAAGAAACCCACAGCAGACCCCTGTGAACTTAAAAACTACCGACCCATATCCCTCCTCCCATTCCCGGCCAAAGTCATCAAGAAAGCCGTCAACAGCCAGCTTGCCGCCTTCCTTGAATCCAACAACTCCCTTGATCCATCTCAATCCGGGTTTCTAGCCAAACACAGCACCAAAACCGCCCTCATTGCAGCGACTGACGACATCTGAGCACTCCTGGACAACGGAGATACAGTGGCCCTCATCCTACTCGACCTATCCGCCGCTTTCGACACAGTCTGCCATAGCACCCTTATACATCGCCTTAGCAACATCGGCATACAAGGAAAAGCCCTGGACTGGATCATCTCATTCCTCGCCGGGAGAACTCAAAGAGTCCGACTTCCCCCATTCTACTCAGAAGCCACCAAAGTCATCTGCGGCGTTCCCCAGGGATCCTCTCTCAGTCCCACCCTCTTCAACGTCTACATGAGTCCTCTCGCCTCCATCGCGCGTCAACACAACCTCAACATCATCTCTTACGCCGATGACACCCAGTTAATCCTTTCCCTCACCAAAGACCCCAACACCGCCAAAACCAATCTTCACGAAAGCAAGAAAGAAGTAGCCGAATGGATGAAACATAGCCGCCTTAAACTCAACTCAGACAAAACGGAGGTGCTCATCCTAGGATCTTCCCCCTCAGCTTGGGACGACTCTTGGTGACCTTCCGCTCTGGGCACAGCACCCACACCCACAGACCATGCTCGTAACCTTGGCTTCATCCTAGACTCCTCTCTCTCAATGTTCAGACAAGTCAACACCGTCTCGTCCTCCTGATTCAACGTACTTCGCATTCTCAAAAAGATCTTCCGCTGGATCCCCCTCGAGACAAGAAAGACTGTCACCCACGCACTGGTCACGAGTAGACTGGATTATGGTAACACACTTTACGCCAGAATCACAGCAAAATTACAGAAAAAACTCCAGCGCATCCAAAACGCGTCAGCGAGACTCATATTAGACATCCCGCGCCAAGATCACATCACCGAACATCTAAAAGACCTCCACTGGCTTCCCGTCAACAAAAGAATTACTTTCCGCCTTCTCACCCACGCTCACAAGGCCCTCTATAATCTAGGACCCGAACGCCTCAACACTCGACTGTCCTTCTACAAACCCACCCGCCAACTAAGATCATCAAAACAAGCCCTCGCCGCAGTCCCGCGCATCCGGAAATCCACCATGGGTGGCAGATCCTTCTCCTTCCTGGCTGCCAAGACCTGGAACTCACTCCCCACCCACCTCCACCTTACTCAGAACCACATCTCCTTCAGAAAAGAACTTAAAACCTGGCTATTCGACAAATAATTGAACCCCTAACCCCTTCCCCTAGCGCCTTGAGACCCTCTGGGTGAGTAGTGCGCTATACAAATGCCCGAACTTGAACTTGAACTTGAACTAAGATCACATCTAATGCAATTCGATTTTGCAAAGTCAGAAGACGGTCAGCTTGAAGCTCTGCTGTAATGTTACCTATCGCACCTGCAGTAACATTAATAGTGGTCTCAACCACGCAAACCAATTGCCTGATGTGTCTGCTGTTGTCCATCTGGGCACCAAAAGGGGAGGAATCCTTTAAGGAAATCTCCTCCCTCTTGTTCTGCTGTGTCTTTGGCATCAAATACACCTCTGCTATGTCTAACTCTGTGGTGGTCTGACGGAGCCGTATATGTAGGGGGAAGGAGAAAAGCTATGTAACAAGTTCCAGAAAAGTTGGAAGGGAGCCAAGTATAAGCTCGGTCGTTACAAACAAAATATGTTTCTTGAGACGGAACTAACGGAGGAAAATCAGGGGACGAAAAAATTTACCTGTATAAACATTTCTGCTTTATGTCAGCTTTCTTGCTGTTGACTTGGAGACAAAAATTACCTTGATGGGGTACAGTCCATACTGGAGAAGACTCACCCTTCTTAGCTTTGTCACCAAGGATAAAAACATAGTGGGTAACATTCCATCCGTCATAAGCTCTCTTCTCATCTAATGGAATCTTATTCTTCTCTATAATCTTAGCCATTACCACTATACCTTTAATCAAGGAGCTGTGACTGAAACCTAATCCATTCCCAGATGTTCTTACAGGGCTTCTAAGTCTGTTGTGGTATGCGGCTGAAAACATTGTCAGATAGGCCCAAGCTGAACCTTCGTATGAGAAAGGAAGACCCAAACATGGCATTCCCTTTTGTGTATTGTGTTGCATAAGTCCGCACACCCAACAGTCAGTCATATTGATAGCCAACTGATGTTGGTGCAACAACTGAATGAACGCATTAATCATATATTCGGCTCTCCTTATCTGTCCATGATGGGGTAGAGTGTGCATTTTGTGTGAAAAGACAGAAAGACGAGAAGGCAGAGAAGTTGTAGAATTAGCAACATTTCTTGGTTGCAAAACATGTACGATCCAACCTGTGCAGGCTAATAAAATACACAAAAACATAAGAACACACAAAGTTACGGTAAATCGACTACGCAATAATTTACAATACTTTGATCTCATTTACTGCTTCCTATTTTCCCTACCTACAATTGTTGTACCATCCATCTTTATCTAAAAAAAAATATCGCTCACGGCAATCTTCCTTAATCACTCAGCTACTCACTTCTGTATATCCTGAGGCACTAGCCACTTACTAAAAGAACAAAAATCGGGTTACAGTCTGAGTCTCCTACCGTGACCCTGCGACTGAGACAGATGGCACATCTAATACTAATATCATACCAAAAAAGCAAGCAAAAGGGACTCAAAAAAGAATGTCTCTAAGTAATAAAAAGTGTTCAAAATGTTCAGTTCTCTTTATTCGTTCTCGGTCTGAAGTTGTAACGTGTTTTGCTCGGCACGGTCTGATCCTTGAATAAAGTTTCTAGATTGGTGGTGTCTATTCGACGATGCAAAGGCACAGCGGCTTGAAGAATATCATCATCTGCTTTTTCAGACTGAGTCCCATAAATTTGAGCATCGCTGAAAGGAACAAAGCAAGGAACCGCTGCAGTGTCCGATTCTCTTACATCACTGCAAATCCACTGATCGAAGGGTAATGGCAGTGGCACCTTTTTATAGTGCACGCCATGCACCCAGTTACATTTGCCAAACACTCTCACAGCCGTGCGGGTAACGAGCAAAACTTGCGTAGGCACAGACCAGCGAGGCTCCAAGTTCTTAGTCCGTTGAAAATTCTTTATACAGACCCAGTCACCGGGCAAGATGGTGTGACCTGGGTCTGTGGAGGCCTCCGGCAAAGCACTTTGTACCCGTTGGCGAATAACACTTAATTTAGTAGTCAAATCATGCAAATAGTCAATTAACAAAGGATATGGTATGCCTGAATATCTTTTGGGGCGGGGGACGCCTCAAACATTAGCTGGGCATCCAAATACCACTTCATATGGGCTAAGTCCCATACAAGAGTGCACAGTAGTTCTAGTTGACAACAGAGCTAGGGGCAAGGCATCAGGCCAAGCAAGACCCGTACTGGCTTGAATCTTGGCCAGCTTAAGCTTGAGTGTACCATTATAACACTCAACCAAACCCGCTGACTGTGGATGGTTTGCCGCATGAAATTTCTGTCTAATACCAAGACCAGAACATACTTTCTGCATAATCTGGCCTACAAATTCACTTCCATTGTCACTCCAGACAATGCGCGGCAAACCGAATCTGGGGAAAAATTCTTTAATCAATACTTTAGCAGTTGACAGAGCAGTGTTATTTTTCAAGGGGTAGGCCTCTATCCAGCGGGAAAAGGCACATACCACCACCAGAACATACTTGAGGTTGTTGCAGCGATCCATATGAATGTAATCGATCTGTAACACTTCAAAAGGGTATGCTGGGGGAGCAAAATGACCTGCCGGAGTTGGGGTATCCTTTCCTGGGTTATGCATTAGACAAACAATACAATGCTTAACCATATTTTCTGCACATTTCGAAATTCCTTCATTCTGACATATCGGGGCCAAGAGCTTACATATACCTTTTGCACTAATGTGAGCTGGACCATGAGCCATAGTCACGACCGGTAACACATAAGCATCCGGTAACAACCATCGCTGATGTTCCGAAAACTCCGTCCAACAACCCATCGAATCTAACATTCCCATACTTTCTTTCCACGTACTCAATTCCTTCTCAGTAGCCTCTCCCTGAATCGTTTTCACACTCTCAACCGTGTCTTCACACATTCCAATTTCCCTAACCCAGTTTGCAGGACCTGCCACATACATTCAACTAGTGGTGTTTCTAAGTGTACTTTTCGCTACCTCGTCTGCAAACGCATTTCCACGACCCACATCATCTGTAACTTTCTTATGTGCGCTGCACTTTATGATCACTATTTGTGTAGGTAAGGTAAGTGACTCAAGAAGATCAGTCACTAACTGACCATGCTGAATTTTTGTCCCATGGGAGGTAAAGGATCCTCTTTCCCTCCAAAACTTACCAAAACTATGGGCAACACCGAAAGCGTACTGACTATCTGTGTACACATTTACTCTCTTTCCCTTTGACAACACACACGCTCTAGTCAAGGCTATCAATTCAGCTGCTTGGGCTGAATTAGTCAGTCAGTCAAGATTTCTTTATTCGATTAATTAAAATCATAAAAGAAGAACGAGCAATACACGGTAACATTTCATCATGACACATAGTAATACATATCAGAAAATTTATAAAATTTGTAAAATTTATAAAAAACCCTAAAAACACATTATACAAGAATAAAATTTTACCATAATCTTACAAAATGTAAAAATCAATAAAATATAGAGGGTAATCGTTATTCAGGGACAGAGTGCCTAGTGGTAAAACGATACTTATTTATACGTGCACCAGCAACCAAAAAACTAGCAACATGAAATGCCACTTTTAAATTGGGTAAAAGTTGCAGAAATAGCATAGCTGGTTTTACCTGTGTAAAACCCATATTGCACAGTATAGGCAGCAAGAATTTTTTTCTACTCTCTTTGTAATGGCCACAGAACAGGATAAAGTGCGTTGTGTCTTGAATAGAGAAATGGTCACAATCACAAGGATCAGCATTTTCAGGTCTAGACCACTTTTTAAAGTTGCCCAGAATAAAAGGAATTAAATCAAGACAAAATCTTGTTAGGAGGAAACGATGGTATGGTTTGTGTACCGAAAAGAGATATGGTTCCATACCTAAAACAGTTATTATCGTACAATGTTTCCTAACAGTATATTTGTTCAACTCTGTGGCTTCCCGCTCCAAGACATAGCGCTCAATCAGAAGATTTTTGACTGTCTTTACGTCTTCTAGATTTATCAGATGTGGAGAGGAAAAAAGTTCAGATCGACCAACTAGAGTTAACTGCGTCTTGACATATTTTAACCAAGGGATGTTATAAACATTATCCAGGGTTAAACAATCTTTAAGAATGTGATGGTTTAGAGTGAGCTCCTGATTGAGCCACAGTTTCAACCAACCAATGACTGGGGCTGCCTTTAAAATATCGGTAATGTAGCCCAGGCCGAGCTCTGTGTGTGTTATGTATGTAGAAATTGACTGGGGGACAGAAAGCAGAGTTCTCAGAAATTTATTTTCTGTTTTCTGAATTTTATCATACTCATGATTTGTGTACCCCCAGATAACAGAGCCGTATTGGGCAACCGATAAGCATTTGGATTTATAGACCTCTATAATGCTTTCCATGGGGCGAGCACCAAGCTTTTTAGCAAAGCCGAGCAGCCCAGCAGCCGCTCTTGCTACTGCGTTGCTTTTGGCCAAAAGCTGGGGACCCCACTTGCCTTTTTCGTCAAAGATCATGCCTAGGTAGGGAAAAGATGGAACTCTCCTGACCTCCTTCCCTGAACAAAAGAAGGTTTTAGTCTTTCTTTTCGTGCCTGCAGCTCCTGCTATCATTACGTGGGATTTTTCTACATTTGTTTTCATGTCCAATGAGGACATGAAATCCCCAAAAGCAGAGAGTAGTTTATTCAGTGCCACTCCAGAGCGTGCTAAAAGGACGGCGTCTCAACAATACGTGCCGTCTCAACAATGGTGCATAAGGTGGTGACAGCATAGGCAGAAGTAGTTTCTCCATTTGGAAGCTTAAAACAAGAACCGTGCACCACAGGATCCCGTCCGGGTCCTTGAGCGGAGCATCCTTTAGATCAATCTTACCCTTTGTTTCTTCTTCTGTTCGAAGCAAACAATCATGCTTTTCCTGATCGTCTTTCTCATCTGGGAGTGGCAACAGTGTAGCTGGATTTAACATGTTACATCTTTTGATATGTACATGGCTCGCTAGAAGTGTCAGCTCGTAACCAGACAAACGAGCACTCGTGAGATGCTGTGTCTTGGTTCTATTCAGCAAGGTATTCACTGCATGTGGAACCATAACAATAAGTGTGTTATCCAACACTAATCCGGTAGACTGTCTAATAGAAATTGCAGCAGCTGCCATAGCTCTGAGACAACTGGGCAAAGCTTTAGCTACTGGGTCTAATATAGCGGAGAAATAGGCACATGGCCTCTGCTTATCCCCAAATTGCTGTGTCAAAACTGACAACGTGCAACCTTCTCTCTCGTGTACGTACAATGTAAAGGACTTACTATAATTTGGGGTACCCAACACTGGAGCAGAACACAGGGCAGTACGTAAATCAACAAAACTTTTCTGCCATTCATCCGTCCAAGAGAGCGGATGGGGCGTATCTTTCAACGTTAGTGCCACCAATGGTTTCGCCAAAAGTGAAAAATTGGGAATCCATTGTCTACAGTAGGAAGTGATACCCAAAAAGGCACGCACTTCTCTCTGTGTCGTAGGTACAGACATCTGTGAAATAGCATGAATACGTTCTGGAGTCAATCTCCTTCCCTCCTTCGACAAGAGATGACCTAAATAGGTCACTTCTTGGCAGGCATATTGCAGCTTAGAGGGTGACACCTTATGATTCATAGCAGACAAATGATGCAACAATGCAACAGTCACACTCTTACACACATCTTCCGTATCAGCAGCCACCAGTAAATCATCCACATACTGAATAAGCATAGCACCTGGAGGCAAAGAAAAAGCATCAAGTTGAGACTTAAGAGCTTTACTATAGATGGAGGAGCTCTCCCAGTAGCCTTGAGGAGCTCTTTTAAATTGGAAACTTCGGCCACCTAGAGAGAAACCAAAGATGTCCCTACTTTCTTCAGCAAAAGGAATACTAAAGAAAGTATTTTTCAAATCAATTACTGAAAACCAAGCTGCCGAAGCAGGAATCATTGTTAACCAAGCTGTAATGTCCGGAACAACAGGGAACTGTGGTACTACTATTTTATTGACTTCTCTTAGGTCAATAACAAATCGATAGACAGGAGGCTGTGAAGGATCCGTTCTCTTAAGGATCGAAGAACAGGACTGTTACAAACATTGCCTCTCGTTTCTTCAACCACACCTTTCTGAATAAAATCATCAACAATAGCCAATAGTGCTCTTTCTCCATCACTAGAAATGCGATATTGACGAATGCGTGGCATTCTAACGTTATCTTTGACTGTGAAAACATACGGTGGGATCACAAGACGACCCATGTCATTCGGGCCCGAGGCCCAAAGACTGTCAGGGAGAGAAAGCAACTCGGGTGGAAACTGATCTCGGGACAAATACACGGAAGACATCAATTTCTTCCCCAACGTGAGATGCACACCAGAAGGGGAACAATACAATGTTGCATACAGTCTTTTCAACAAATCCAGACCCAGCAAATTCTCACCACAACCAGTTATCAGGATAAGTGAAGCATCCAAATCATAAGGACCAATCGAGACAAGCAAGGGGCAAGAAACCGGATTACGGACTGGGGCGCCACAAAATCCCACAGAGGTATTCATTAAGCCAGACAAAGGTGCCCCAGGGAGTTTAGAATGAATAATAGAACTTCTCATCGCACCAGTATCCAAAAGAAACGGTTCTGAAACACCCATAGTATTGACAGTGACATACGGCCCATTTTCATCTACTGGAATCGACACAACTCCCTTACTTCGTCCATGGCTGTCCTATTCAATCTGAAAATTGTCAGCCCCATCTTCAACATGATAATCATCATTGTAATATTGTGTGGATCGAACTGTCTGTTGGTCAAAGTAATTTGAGGTAGATGGAGGAAAAGAACGCTGCTCCTCAGAGGACACACCTCGTCCTTTACCTCTAGATCCTGTCTGAAAATGACCACGACCTCGAGGAGCAGACATCCCATTATTACGCTGTAATAAAACCAGACAAATATTCTTGTAATGTCCCTCTTCCCTACAATACGCACATTGATTCGGACCTAACGAAGCTCGCGGCGTAAAATACTCGGGTTTCTGCAACAATCTCTGAAACTGTAGAGGCTGCCGAAACTGGGAAGGTTGCTGATACTGAGCGAGGCGGATACGCCTGCTGTAAAAGAACCTTTGTTTTCAAATCTTTGTTTTTCTTATCTTGTTTCTTCTTCTCCTCCTTATCCCTATTCTCATAATACTGTGCAGTAGCCAATATTTTAGCGGGGGAAGAGACAGCCCATGCACTTTCAGAACTCTTTAAATTATTCGATAACCCGGGAAGCAAGTTATATACAAACTTGTCCACAAACAATCGCTGACCACCCTCTACACTCAAATCCGGACCACTGTGGTCAATAAACGTCTCTTCAAAGCAAGTGTAGAAATCCGAGACGCTTTCATCTTTCTTTTGCTTGCATGCGGCCAGCTTATCCCAATTTACTCGCACCACAGGCATCATTGTCTTCATCAAGTCAATTATTCTACCTGGAAGAGCCGTAATCAAATCCTCGGGTTTCGCACCACCCACCTGATTCGCATCTGCAGCTCTGATGGCAGCCCAATCACCACCTAATTCAGCCACATGATTTTCCTTACGAATCCGTGCCCATATACCTTGCAGAACAACATTTCCAAATAGCATATCAATATTGGCCAAATTAATAATACAGGCGTCAACTGTTTGGGACAATTCTTAGTAATATCCAGCAGGATTTTTACGGGGGTCTGGAAGAGTTTGCTTAAGCGCCAATACTTCAGACCTTTTCCAGGGTTCGTGGACCCATATACGCTGGAAATGAGCAGCGACAAGAGGTGGACCATTCACCGCTTCTCTCCATACTGGAGGAACTTCACGCATCGGATAATTCTTACTGCCTTGTTTATTGGCGGGATTAATCTCGGAAAAGGACAAGGACAAAAACATTGTTCGAAACGCAATGAGTCTATTCACTGCTTCTTCAACTCGATGTCCTACAATAAAACCCTTATCAAAATCTGCTTGTAATTTCAGTAGTTCCGAAGGAACTGTATCTGACTCCATATCTTCCCAACCTCTAATAAGAGTTTGACACATAACATTGAAAACATATCTCTGCGTGGGCTCTACCCATTGATAGAAGCAATTCATGATATCTTCGGTACTATATTCTAGTCCATGCTCAATCCATTTACGAGCGAGAGAACCCAAAACTACTTTCTCATCCGTAAGAGGAAGTTGCCAACAAGATTGTCGTTTAGAGAAAGCTGGAGACAGATTTAAAGACCCAAGAAGAGGAGAAAAGATACTTGAAACAGCATCTGCTATCCTCCTCTGTGAAGTAGGAGAATCCCTCAAGAGGATAGGAGGCATTACAGATGTAGAAGGCAACGGAGACTGAAACGTAGCAGACTGAAGAGTAAGAGCAGGAGAAGGTGGGGGCTGAATTACAGACTGTAAGGACGGAGCAGAAGCAGGCAAAGAAGCATTAATAGGCTGAGCCAGTTGCTGAACAATCGGCACCTGAGGAACCACTTGTTGAGCAATGGGAGGGGTAACGGAGGAACTTTAGCATTTTGGACATAGGACGGAGGTGAATTCAATAAACAAGACATTAGGGCATCTTCTTCTAATTCCTTATTTTTATCTACAGAGGAAGTAGGCAGCATCGGATAGAATCTATCTATCGCCATACGATGTTGTCTCTCTAGTACCTCTTTCGCACCATCCACTTCGTTATCTTTAAACTGCTGGGCAGCCTGTACTATCGACATGTCTTTTTGCTTTCTTATCCTTTTTTGCTTGTTTGATTTCTTTCTGTTTGGCTTCTTTACACCAAAGGCAAAAGGAGTCAAACATGGCCGGCCGGGCTTTTCTTCTAAACAAAATCATTTCCAAATTATCTAGTACAGCGGGGTCAAAGCTGCCATTCTGGGGCCATCTCAAAACTCCACTATTTTTCGTACATTGGACCCATGTCTCGTTAAAGGTAATGGGACCAATACCGTGTTTCGAATAGAGCTCATAAGTGGGAGTTCCAACTGGAGGGATCGGACATGATTCCTCCAACTGGGAATCCCTCGTGCAACCTAAACAACAAAATCTCTTAAACTTACTCAGCCCAGGCATCGTCACTTCTCTAGGTTGATCACAAACAACAAGGGGTATAGATCAGTAAAACAGTACAATCGTACTTACCCCTTGACTTCAGCTATTGCAATACTGAATAAAAACCCCAAAACAAAACAAAATAAAGGTCGGTGGGAGCGACCCACCAAATACTTAACTAAGGATCGTTCTACACCAGAGAAATTCCGTCTATCATCTCGCTTTACCAAACATCATCAGAAGAGTCCAAGGCAGGGCGACAGTCACGGGCAGCAGTCGTCAGCAGCCGTCAGAGAGGAGTAGCCGCGCTGTCAAAGACCTTCGGTCCACTTCCGACATACAGGGGTCGATCATGTGGTGCGCTTCCTCCGGAATTTTCTTTCGGGGCTCCTCACGACCCTCGGGCTCAACCGCTGCCACTGAAGTTGCCCCACATTGGGCGCCAGTTGGAGAACCGCAGCCTTAAGGCCCGGCGGCGCAGGGTACGCCTGAAATCCCCGGGATTCACCTGCCTTGTCAAAACAGAGACACGGACTCTTCGTCTGGCGTAGAAGATGATATTTATTAGCTGCAGCTAGTACAGTGGTCTTAGAAGTCGTCGGTACAACGAGGTTCAAAAGAGACTGCCACTTAACTCTGTGGCGCACAGGTTTTTGTAAGATACAATACAATGCAAAAATGCAATCACACAAGAGCATGAGCTGTAGGCAAACGTTATAGACAATGTTTTAAGACTAAGGCAACTCAAGTTCCCGTTTCTGTTTGTCACTCAATTCCTTAAGTAAATTAGAAATGAATCCACACAATTCGATTTACAAGTAGAGAAAACACAGCTGCGTGTTTTAGAAGGACAGTCATGACACAGGAGAATGCATGAGACATGTAGTGAAGGACAGCAGATAAGATAACTTAAAGGAAACAATGATGTGAAACAACATGTAGTCCGGACGGGGATTAATCAGCTCAGACAGGAATTAGTGTACTCGGCCAGACCCTGACACTCGTTAGTAAACATAAGCAAAGAAGCCACCTGACACGCAAAGGCAGAAACGACAAAAACATCGCGTTCGCCGAGCTGCCTGATTGAGGGCAACATAAAATGGTGGCGATAACAAAATGGAGGCTGAGCACGAACAAATTCGTAATTTACAGAACCTTTAGAGTAGTGTGCAAATGAACCAGGTAACCCTCCAGGAGATAGTGAACCGGAAAAAAAAGAGGAAAGACTAGATACTAAATATTAGGATACTGCGGAAACTCAAACTCAAAGTTAATCTACAGCAAAATGGGACACTGAATGCCCCGTTCCAACTGAAAACAAAAGGAGGCTAGTGATAAAAGTGAACATGAACAGCACTAACATGATGTTTAGAGAGTTAACCTAATATGTAACGGCCATCAAACAATACACATTCTGAAACAAAATTCAGATAGTGAACTGCTGTGCAATAACACTCATGTATGTGCAATATGTGCACGGTATATATGTTGAAATGGCTGTGCTTAAAAGTGAACAAATGTTCTAAGATGCTTTCGGAAAGCAATTCTGTCTTCAAACAAATGTTAGATGAAAACCTGGTAAATATTGAGACTTGCTTAGAAAAACCCATCATAAATTGATGAAACAGATAGTCACTGATGACAAACGTGAGCATAAGCAGAAGTAACATAGTGCTGGAAATATAACCACATGAGTTACGAACATCAATAACATTGATACTGGAATTGGATGCAAATCTAATTGGAGAAAACAATACATAACACATCGTGAAATTACTATCTGAAGACATATATTTAAACAGATGCATGTCTGGGTTGGCATTAATAAAACTGAGTGAACCACTTGGTGAAAAATGAAAAATGCAAAAACATGCTGGGACCGGAAGTATTGTAAACACTAATGTGAGAAAACAACAAGAACTGGGATA
Source organism: Lissotriton vulgaris (assembly GCF_964263255.1). Lineage (NCBI taxonomy): Eukaryota > Metazoa > Chordata > Amphibia > Caudata > Salamandridae > Lissotriton > Lissotriton vulgaris. The sequence continues at coordinate 58,670 of NW_028254761.1, forward strand.
TAATTGATTACATGA